>NC_065580.1:97142500-97442500 GCF_024542745.1 Macaca thibetana thibetana
CAGAATTCCCTTCATAAGAAAAACAACTTCCCTCGTGGCCCCAAAATAGGTTGAAAATAAATTTTGTGTTGGATATCTTAATACACAGCATTAGAAAGACAACCTTTAATCACTATAACTAGCTTTTAATACCTAGTGTGTAAATGGCAATCTGTTTTTGACTAAGAATAAACTATGGCAGAGCATTACAGCAGCTCTTGCTTTACCCTTTTCTTCAAAAAACAAAAAACCCCATGGTAATTGTTTTAGATGAGATGCTTCTCTTCTCAACATTTTTTTTAAGAGAAAAACTCAGAGAGAAATATTTCTCTTAAGCAGCCTCGAACCAGATTAATGGATTAAAATGGCACATTTGAATAATTTGACTAAATTTATCTCTATGTGGCTCTTTCATTTTTTGTGTATTTCTATACTAATCTTTAATATGTTGCTCTGATATGGTTTTCATGTTTCCAAACTGAGCTAAATGAAAATGACAGATTTTCAGTTATGCAAAAATAGCAATGAAGTGTCAGTAAAAATACATTGTGAACAAAATAATCTTTAGGAAAGATGTGAAATGAGAATAATCTTATAGCATGAAATGGGTCCAATAACAGAAGAATATTCAGGCAATTGTATCAATTTTTAAAATTCCAAAACTGTTTAAAAATTAAGGCACTAAATGTTAAGCTATGTTTCCAGCCTCAGTATACATCCATTAGAATTAAGTAGTATCAATATAGAGTATTTATTGCTATAGATCACAGCATTAGGAGAAGCAAAGGATGGTATAATTATAGCTTGAAATTCTCTACTATAATCATTTAGGAAAAGTTTATAAAACAGACTTATCTTTAATCACAGTTGCCACAATTTAATGTAGTCTCATTGTTTTCCTTTATCAAAGAGTATGTAATGATAATAATATAAATACATTATAAAAGTAATAGTTTCCCAGCTTAAATTGGTAAGGTTAAGATGGTAAGAGAAGCTTGGATTTTAGAAAGCAGTAATAGCAGGTACACAATGTGTCTATTTTTTTAAGCTGATAGAATTGACTAATGGTTCAAAATAATCAAGCAATCACATCATAAAGCACCATTTTAAAGAGAAGTGCTAAGAATTAACTCTATACTATCATGACATCATCAGATGTTACCAGAGTTATGTACTACATCACGCTATAGATTACAATTGCTAGACTGGAAAATGGAATCTTCGGCAACTCTGCATAACAAATATACTTAATAATCTTAAATAAACTCAAACTTACTTTGATATCTTCTAAGTAATTCACATGAGAAATGAATTTTTAAAAAATCAGATCATGAAAGCCATTATTATTTGAAGGAATATGCTCAATATTTTAGATAATTTAAATTATTTAAGAGTCTTTTGCATCTTTTATTAGCTTTGCCTAAAGTTATAACATTAAAGCATTAAGGTTACATGTAATGAGGTTCTGGTTTGCCCTTATTTCTAGCCCCATATTTTCACAAACTACAAACCAAGATTAGTGCTATATTACAAGGCTAATTAGAGAAAATAAAATTGTGTCACTCCTAGATATGCATCTGATGTTTTTTAACTAGAAAGTGTGTATTCACACACAAACATTCATAGATACCCATCTGGAAGAAATAGTTAATAAAAGGATTAGATAATGGGCAAAGGAAGTCAGTACAAAAATTTTCCTTAGAAAGTCAGTTTAAAAAAATTAATTCTCTGCTAAGTCCAACCAACTACAAACAACATACACCTAAAGACTATTATTAGCAGATTGGTGGTTTTACATATCATGAGAAAAGTTTATTTAGAAACTTTATAGACAGAAGTAACATCTCTGTGATTAAAATCACCATTAACAGAAATTGACCATAGCTTGGAAGCCAATGACTTGATTTAAAAATGCATTGAAAACTAAAGGAGAATCAAATCTCAAACTCCTCTAGGATTATTTACATCAATTTTTACTACAAATAATAATACCAAGGGCTCACTACAATTATTTCAAGTAGTATTACAGCCAATCCCTTGCTAGCTTTCGGGGCGAAGGAGACATTATTTGATCATTGTTTCATTTCAGTTCTCGTATCTTTAAATGCAGGAAAGCCATGTTTGACACTACTGTTGATTTTTCAAGTCACTTCTAAACATAATCTCACTTGAGCCTAACCACAACCCTGACAGGGCAGAGAGAACAGGCACCACTGGTATTCCGCAGGGAAGGAAACCTATTCTAGGGCACAAGGCACTAGCGAGTGAAACTAGAATTTTGGTTGACTCCAGTTCCAGTGTTCTTACTACTACTCACTTTCAGCTGAATACTGCTGGTACAACTCTGTCCCCAACTGAAGGAAAAAGAGTCCTTACTCCTAAAGGGGTAGGGGGTCACTCTCAGCTTCCAGAGTTATGTTACCATAACTGGTAGCAACTCTGTAAAAGATGTTCACATTATTCATATACACAGGTCTTTGCTTCCCCTCACACTTAATTCAGTAGCTACAAGCACTTTGGAATTTTTTTAAAAAATAAATATTCTTATCTGAAACAATACTGAAACCCTTGCATTTCCCTCCCCGTTTATTTTTAAAAATATATACAGAAGAAAAGATTCCCAGTTTGTTTCCCAGATAATCCATAAGGTTCAGATATCACAAAATCAGAGAACCTTTTATGTCTTAGGACACTGCCAGTGGCTTAACCTGCTAAGAGCTGTACCAAGGTAAGGTTATATGCGGCTGTCCTTCTCCTTCCCTGTGTTTATGCCCTATCTTATTTAGACTATGAATCTACTTGGGAAAGACTACGTCAAATTCTATGTTTGAAATACCCCTTGCACAGGATGGCACTTAAATGTAATTTATTCAAAATGGAATCATTTAATTAGATAGGAAGAAAAATAGCAAGCCCTGAGACGATAATAAAGAATAAAGCAAATATGCTGACCAACTGAAACAAAGCAACAGAGATAACACCACACACTCACAAGATTGCTACATTTCAGTTTTTCAATTCAGGATGCTTATAACAGGATAAACACACAGTTACACATCTTGTTTTTTTGCTGGATTCCCAGAAAGTAGAGGGCATACTTGACATTGTGAACTCTGCAGAGCGGTAAGAATTATAACATCTCATGGCTCATATGATTCCAGCTCCTTGGAATAGCCTGAGGAGGAGGAGGAAAGTGGCACAAGGAGATGAAAGCAGGGAGCAACAGAGACTCTACGGACCACAGGCGCTTGACCTGGGAATTAGGAATTAGTAGGGTATCCTAGATGGGACAGGTTATTTTACACCATTGAGATCTACTTGGTGGGCAGCTGGAGATCAGGATAATGCAGTCATCCGCTCCTTGTCCTTCAGAAGCATGATGTTCTGAGTAGTCGGCATGGAAACATTTCAAATAACTCTACAGAATGAAATACCCCTTGAAAATGGAACTTTAGTACACCCCTTTCTCTTGGGCTATAAGACAGTCAGTACTACAGGGTATATTTTAGACTGTGAGAGGGCTCAATTTTACCACCTCTCTGGTTAAATTCTGGAGCCTAGTAGTGAATGTTAGTCCTTACTTATCTCTTAATCTTTTCACTCTCCCCACCCCTCAGCCTCCAATCACTGAAGTACAAAAATATTTAAAAAGGATTTCTTCAAAAAACACAACAGAAGTCTTTATGAAGCCCAGTACAAGGCACTACTTGGGTGTCCATGGAATAAGACCTTGTACGTACTTATGTATCAGATATTCCAATGAAAATTCTTCTTAAACAAATTCATATCTCAACAAGTAAAAGTCATGTCAGACATTGCCATCACTCGGTTACAAAATTATACATGTTTTACAATGAAGTTTACTGATTGTACGGTTTAATAATCCTTTAAACCATTTTTTTAAACCTATGAATTAAAACCCATCCCCTAAAAAACAATTATTTGAGACAGAAGCAGCTGGATTTACAGTCCTCTTCAAGGCTCCCCCGGCTGGTCCCTTTACTGGGCTTCACATTGGAGGAGGTGGAAAGGATGGGAAAAGATCCTTAGAAAAGGGTCGCTTTGGCTTGGTGTCCTCTCTGGACTCTGCTGCTTTGATTGACTTCCTATTTTCATCGGGACTGGAAGGTCAAGTGTTCCTGCATAGAAGTTTCTTCTCCATTGCGGATCAGCTGCTTTGGATATATGATCACCATGGTATGCTTTGCTGACTAGTGAGCCAAATTCAGCTATCCAATGGTCAATTATTGAATGATTCTTTTCACGTGCTTCAGATTATTTTATAGAAATGGTGACATCATTAGTGGTCAACAAGCATTTGTTGTATGACTATTATATGCAAAGAATCTAAGTAAGCATTTGGTTTGAATTCATCACAGTACTGCACAGCAGAATAGTGTTGAATTCAGGGGAAGGAGGCCGGTATGAGGCTTGGCTGGGTAACTCACTACCCTAAGGCTTTGAAGACAAATTACTTAACCTGTTTCCTAATCGGGAAAATGGTAATGAATAATAGAACTTACTTCATAGGGTTGTTATAAGAATTGAATGAAAAGTGCACAGCATGACAAATAGTAAACACTCAGGAAATGTTAGCTATTACTATTACTAGTCTTAGTTAAATTGTTATCATCATGTTTGATGTGATAAAGAACACAAGATTTTCTAAATAGACTCCCATGGGAGCTGGGAGGGGAAGGTAGTGTACGGGAATCTGCTTACTTGTTGGAATTTTCTCTTCCACGAAAGCAGCTGTCTCTAACCAGCATACGCTAGTGTCATTAATTTTCTCCTTTGAGAGTACCTGTGTGACACTTTCCTTAAACAAGAAGTAAATTGCAGTTCAAGCTACAAAATGGCATCTGCTTTTACTCTAGCAGGAGTGATATTTTTATATTAGAAAGTTGAGGCCAATAAACAGAAAACAGACAAGGGCTGTGCTATATTGCCTCTCCGAGTAAAGGATAACAAAAAAGAAAACTGGAAAAAACAAAACAAAACAAAAAAACAGGAGAGAAACCTAGGAAAACACCTTCTAAAGTCCCAGCATTAGGAAAGGTACTTAAGAGATGGGCTTTGGGAGCAGTTTCTATATTCACACCTTTGCACATATTCAAGTGTTTTGGCTTGCTCAACTTCCAGCCACCTCTCTCAACACCAAAGACCTAAACTGAGCAGTAGTATGACTAAGGCGACTTTCTGCATTTACGGTTCCTTTCATCTTGGGGACTCAAAGCACTCCAGTTAACGTAATCATACAACTTTAAATAAACAGGGAGTAAAAGTTAACAAAAAGGACAAAAGCTAAATTATGATTAGATTTGGCGGCAACTGTGAAACATCCCACTTACTTGCAGAAATTTTTGATCTGCCCAAGGCAACAGCTAGAATGTTTTCAAGATCAGATGCAGGAAAGGCTTCTCTGATATTACCCAAGTGGAATGCAGGGCAGCAGTGATTTGGGATGCTTCACTGCAAAGTGAAAGTAGATCACTTGCCCCAAGGTGCCTGAGGAGGCACTTGTGCCCCTTATTTGAGGTCACAACACTGAACACAAGGAAAGAAAAGAAGGAAACATCTAAGGACAATGTACCACAATTCAGCATTCTTATTATTCACAATCTCACTCAATTCTGTTATAACAATAAAATCCAACCTACTTGTTGATAGTATTACGGGATATACTAACTGTATAAAGCCATTTTCACTATTAAGTTTACTAGTCAAGTTCTTTTCTTCTTAAATCTTAGGTCTTGAGATATTGTGGGGTGCCAAATCAGTTAATTAACAAATATTTACTGGATCCACACCATATAATGTGTACCATGCTAGCAATAAATGTTTGTGTATAAGTAATGGTAGAACAGATTCTACTAGCAGAAACAAGAAAAAGCCACTCAAACACAGCATTAACAAAATGTCATTCCATGCTACTGTGATCATATAATTTTTAAAGTATTTATCTCCTCATAAAATAGTATACTATCACGGGTTCTAACACATATTCTGGAAGAACTCAACTCTAAGGCATAGGTATATAATAAACTGGCTAAAGCTGAGATGTCTAGAAATCTCTTGTTTCCAATCCAGAGGATAAATTGTTGTGCATCTGAGTATCTATTAAACTTTTATAATAATATTTTAACAATATAGTGCTTATTTGTTTCTCTGTATTTTTGAATACTAAGTATATTACTGATAAATGAGGTCACATTCATCAAATGTTTTTATTTTATATATATATACACAGTGTATACACACACACACACACAGACACACACACACACAAAGTATTCTTTCAACCTTTGAGTGAAGCTGTGTTTTCCATATCTTGATCATGTTTTGATCCTCACTCTTCACCACCTCTTTCTTTACCATGTGGATTGCTTTTCAATATTCATGAACCTATTAAACTCAAGATAAGTAAAAGTGATCTCTATATGGTGTGTGTCTGTAACTCCAACAAATGAAATACAAATGATTGATTTATCTGAAATTTAGAACTTTACTTAAAAATTCTCATAATACTTCACTCAGTCTCACTGATGAAGTTCAAGCTCTTAAACAACATGCACATTAGGGTTAATTTTCTTCTAATGGCTGAACTGCAAATCTGAATCCATAATATATAACTCAGTTCTATTTTAAAGTATGACCCTGGATAGTACCAGTTTATGAGCAAGTAGTAGGGTGCAGAAATTACATGAAATTATATAAAAAGTAGAAATCATAAGAACCAAGAGTGAGCCTTTGTACACGTTTAAGAAACATTTGAATGGATGCCCTACTCTTTGTGCAAGGCTATATTCAAAGTGGTTGTGTATTGACAGCAAAAGTGAAACAAAACAAAACATAAAACAGTAATGAAATCCTACATATATAGATTTCACCTACACATGGTTGAAAAGTGATTTTTTTTCCCATGGTCCTATAATACTTTACATAATTATCTGTAATTAAATTAGCACACAGTAAAAATAATCAGCTTACAATAAAACAAAGTATTCAAAACACTTGCTGGACTAAATGACATTCTTTTTCCATAAAAGAAAGTGTCATATGCAGCAAAGTGGCAAAAATAGAATGGAGTGAGCTGTGTTAAGTGTAAATCCTAAAGCAATGAAAGTCATTTGTATTATCCTTACTTCTTTGAATAAATTCAGATGACAGCCCTATTTCATTTCTTCATTCAGTTTGGAGGCCAGATGGCATTAGAATCATTTACTTCACCTTGTTGTGCTTAATTACTACAATCAACACACTATTTTCCAAATTAATCATAACAAAGTAATTTCATTAGTAACACAGCAGGCTGTTGAATTATTAGCATCATAACAGTTTGCAAACAATTAAACTTTATTTGAACCTTAAAAATTTGCAGAGTGGAACATTATTGTAAGATCTAATGGCAATAGAGTACAAATTCAGTACAGAGCAAATAATCAAGCAAAATGCTATATAAAATATGACTTACAATCACCTTTGAAAAAAATTAGTTCTCTAACTGTTCACAGAAAAACAAATAAAAGCTAACCAAACATAATGAGACCATAGCAATTAGAGTATTTTCTAACAAGCCATGTTGTTTAAATTCGTATTAATGATATTATTATGATCTTGAAGAGTAAGTGATATATCGTCAAGGGTATAAAGAAAAGTTTCTCCCTGGTTTGTATACAAATGATTTCATCAAATGAATATAAAGCAGTCATGAATTGAAAGTAATGATTATTTGTCTTGTCACTCCAGTTTTAAGTCTTTTGTTTCCTTTCTTATGTCTCCCACCTATATTCAAGTTTTAAAAGAACAAAGGCCGGAGGAGTTCTGAACAGAAATAACACCTTATTTCTGTATTGTCACTGTTCATGAGACTATCTGGCTTGGAACTGTTGGTCATCAGTTGGCAAAGGACTCCCTCTCCTGGATTAACTGTAAAAGGAGGCAGAGATCTAAACTCTTTCCATCATGGGCGAGTTTGTGCCATGGGGGAGGGGTTTCAAGTGGTTTTGTCTGCAATGAAAAGCTGCTGCCATCTACTGGCCTAGGACTAAAAACTTTTCAGCCCAAAGCACAAACCCAAATCTACAAAGGCTACATTGTCATTGAAAACAAGGGCTTTTGCTTTTCAGCTGCTCAAGTTTTGAAAACCAGTCCACTAAATTCGTCTTTGGTTGTCCAACTTTTGCCAAGATGATTTCAGTCTATTTCCATGACACTATGTGAGGAAAAGGTAACAACTGCACAAATGTAATTTCTGAAAACTTCAACTTCACAATGTCTATATATATAAACTTGTTTACTCACAATCCCTAAAATCAAATTCCTTTTTTTTTTTTTTTTTACATTTGAGATTGGATGATCATGATATTGAGGGGATAATGGTAAAACAGACCCTCTCAAACACTGCTTATAAACAGTTTTACACAAATAATGGAGATTTTAAAATATTACCAGCTCAGATGCATGGTTAGAATCTTTATAAAGCAAAGATATTGAAAAGTTCCAAAAAGATAATACTTGATAAGTAATGATTCAATATTAGCAGTTCATGTGTATTCCAAATAATTAATCAGCAATGCATTTTGACATATGTTAAGGCTATATTGGTATCTCACAGACATTTTAAACACCTCTGATTTCAAATATACATGAAAAGGTAATTATATGATTCCATAAATCTTGCTCAGGCAGCACAGAGTATAACTCAAATGTCAGGCTAAAACTACCTTTCTGCTCACCTGTTGGTACATGCTACCATTGGGATTTCTACACTCTCCTCTCCAAACTCTTCTTTTCTTTTCAGTGCTCTGAAGTATATAGAAAAATCTCAAATCTGCTGTTCTGCAATGGGACGTACATAGGATACAATAAGGCAAGATAAGAGATGCTTGGTTATGCCTTTTTACTTTGAGAATACATTGAGATTCTGGTTGTTGTTGTTTTTTTTTTTTTTTTTTTTTTTTTTGAGATGGAGTCTCACTCTGTCGCCCAGGCTGGAGTACAATGGCGCGATCTTGGCTCACTGCAACCTCTGCCTCCTTTGTTCAAGCAATTCTCGTGCCTCGGCCTCCCAAGTAGCTGGAACTACAGGCGCATACTACCTGGCTACTTTTTGGTAGAGACGGGGTTTCACCATGTTGGCCAGGCTGGGAGATTCTTTATACCATTTTGTTACTGGTAGGATGGAATTTCTTATGAATTTTTTGTTTCATTAAATTTAAACAAAAGTACAGTAGAAAATGTTGCCAGGCCCATCATCGCACCAGGATATTTGTATGATAAAATGCTTTGCATGAGTCATACTTCTGGTATGTACTTGTGTTGCAGGTGACAGCACACTGCCATTTGCAACTCCATCATTTTTTCTTTCTTGTGGCTGTATTTAATAGGAAGTAAATGTGTGAAAATAAATAATAACAATAAAGTTACCTACAAAGCTTGAACATTCTTTAGCATTCTTTGTTTAGCAACCACATTATTTAGCATCAACCAAAAAAACTTGCATGATACATTAAATTTAAAATGCTACGAAATTATATACTACACTCTAAAAATAATTGATTTCCAATGATTAAGAAACATTACAACTCACACCAGAAGTAGCAATAGTAGCCTACTATACTATAGTAGACTACACGGTATGTATAAAATAGTGATGAATTCTTCACACAAATCAAATGGGTAAATAAAAACTATAATTATTTCTTTGCAAAATAGCAACAGGTATAACTTTACTGGTTGCATCTAATTTACATTCATACCCTTCATTTAATTTCACATCAGAGGAATATTTTAATGAGCGACTGCATAAAATAACAGTTAAAGACAAGTAATGTTTAACAACACAAGGAGAGGTTAGGAGCTGTCACCCATGCTTTCATGATACTTCTAAATCCAAAGCATTTGCAGACAAGCAGAAGAATTTTCCTTTTCTGCAGAAGAAAGGGAAAGCTGCATTTTAATTTTTGATTCAGTTGAAACTTGATTTTTCCTGCTTAAAAAAAAATTACACTTTTAGCCAAGGAAAAATGTATTTTTACTGAACATTTTGTCAATTCAACTCTTCAGAAAGGCCATAAAAAGTGGTATTTTACTGAAAAGGAGGAAGTTTGGGAAAACAGCTGGTTACTATCAAAGGAACTTTCTCTAAATAATCTATTCATTTCCAAAGTAAATTCCAAGAAGTTTTTATTTAAAAAATTCTTATTTTAAAAATTAAATCAGATCAAATAAAACAAAAAAGATTTGGGGGCACAATCTTTGTGTTATCAGAAAACTCTAAAGACTTTTAAAAAGAAAAAGACACATAACGAAGAGACCAAGAGAACATATGAGCTATTACAGAATATTGGATTAAAATGTACTTACCCAGGACTCTCAAATATCATACATCTCCATTATGTAGGCTTTAGGCACCAAGCCAATGGCTCCCTTCATTTCTCCTACCCACCAGCCGTATCTATTGTATTCCTAATTGAAAACAATATGCAATATTAACCTTTAGACTGGTGTAAGTACAATGTCGTTTGTATGCAACTTCTTAGAAATGTTATTTCTATTTATAAAGTTAAAAGAGCTTGAGCTGCAAATGTAAACATTTTCATCTTTTTGTTTCTGGACACTTTAAAATGCTGTTAGGCAACGATTTAAATTAAGGTATAACACAAAGCCTGTTTATTACTGGGCACAGAAACAATCACTCATGATGAAAACCTAGAAAATGAAACTACCTCAGGAAGCCTTCTCTTGGGGACACCCTCTCTCCACAAAGCCTGGGGACACCTTTAGAGGCTATAGAAGGTTAAAGCCAGGATCCTTAAGCTATTATATTTGCCTTCAAGAAGCTTATCATCTAGCAAGGATAAAGTTTTTTTTACAATAAACTACTTATTTCTTAAACTTATATGACTTAAAATGATTTAGAATGTTGACAGAGGTCTGCCCCTTCTCAAGAAAATCTAATATACACACTTTAACAGATAAATTAGAGAATAAGGAAACACTAATAATACCAAAAAAATGCTTAAAAAATAATTCACAAACAGGTTCCTTTAAAATAGTTTCCCTAAGGCATTTATTATTCCTTTATGATTGGCCATAAACTACCTTAGATAAAGGATAGGTAGAAGGAATTTAAAGGTGGTGTTAGAGTCACCCTTATAGTGGAAGATCAATAGGAAATAAAAGTATCGCAAGTTATAAAGGCAAAATATTAATCTAGCTCTAAAACAGAGTGGTTGATGAGTCACCTCTGCATTTACTTTGCAACCTGAGATAAAAAAACCTATGCCTCCTTTTCTCCCACTTTTTCCTCCTTTGACAGATACACCACTGCTTTAGGCATTGTGAATACTCCATAACCAGTCTCATATGTCTGCCAGATTGACTAATGTATTTTTATCTCAAATTTATTTATGTGCAGTGAGATACAAACAAAGTAAAATGAATTACAAGTTTCAAGAATAATATCTTCCAAAAGCAATACTCTTCACAAGCACTGTAGTGCTCAAATTTAATTTTTCTTATAAGACAAATTTTTAACATCAATCCCAAAAGTAATTTAACAGGTTATGATTTTCCAGCATCTGAGTCATAGATAAATGTGCATATGTATATTGAGTTATATGTGGGGAGGGAATGTTAATACTAGTACAGACTTAACATTTGTATTGATTAGTATGCTATTGACCATCAGAAAGGAAAATTATGCAATTCTTTAATAGAAATGTAGCATTACATTAGCGTGTATGTATTGATATGTAGTCTATCAACAGAGAGATTATAGGATAAAATCCATAGGCACTTTTTCAAACAGTGGACAGTATCGGGATTAGGTTTATTGGAAGAACACAGTGGAGGGGGAGAGGGGAGAAAAGACCACTCCTGCAATTGTTATTCTACTGAGGGCACAGCTCTGGCTTGTGAGGCAGTAAACTCAAGATTTTAAGTTTTAAACTTTTAAAGTTCACTGATAGTGTGAACTTAGTGGACAACTAAGCAACGAGGATACTCTGACGCCCAGAACCCAATGATGGCTATAATCTATGCAGGACATATTTATCAGAAGAAAATACTAACTTACTGAAAGTCATGATTAGCAACCATTATATCTTAATAGGTACCTAATAAAACTGCCCTTTTCTAATTTTAAGGCAACGAATACAATTAGAGCCTAATGCTCAAAAAACACACGGTACTTAACAGTCTCACAGACTACTGTAAGATTTCAAACTGGATAATTGACAGGGTAGGTCTGAGTGTTAAAGCTCTCACTCAATGCTAACGTAAGATTTTTAAACTGATTATTTGGAATGAGAAAATGAACTAGCCCCCTGCTCCCCAACGACAGACACAGAAAACATTCAATGAGAGGACATGTTATTGACTTAAACTTGCTTCCAGAGAATGGCCCTCAATCTGGGGGTCAATGCTTCGATTCAAATTACAAGCCAGAAAGTTATTACTTTATAATATTCTACTTTGGTCATAGTCTGTGCTATCAATTAAAGGCATGTTATCATTTTCAAAAAGCTGCTCACACCCAAATTTAAGAAATTAGTTCCCAAGAAATCACATCAACAAGGGCAGACTTCACAGTCGAGAGAATTCTGTGCTACGGTAGAATAGTAAGATTTATTAACTACAAAGCATAGTGGTAAACAGCAGGGAGGAGCTTAATCAACTATGAACAAATCCCTTAAAAGTAACACTCTAGGGAGAAAAAAAGGTTTAGACTAAAATAATCTTAAATGCTTCACTTAATTTAAAATAATTGAAAAACATAGGAAATATACACTTCATAAAAATACTCTAAAATATCAGATTTAAATCAGAAAAGGTAAAACTAAAAACCAGAATATTTATTACCTTATATTTGTAAAGAATTGCAAATTATATTCCTGTTTGGATTAATGCATTATGATCAAATATAGTGAGGTAAAAATACAGGAGGCAAATTTATGGATTTACACTGCAGCCATTAGAGTATGTTGACAAGACTGCAAATACAGGAGCTTTTTACTTTTATCATTATCATTCTCTGTATGAGCCTCCTGAGCAACATGAATCCCAATTAAACCATTTGCTGCTTATAAATTGGAATGAAAATGCTTCTTGGAGTACAGTATTCTAAACTTTGGCCTGAACATTCAATATCATACAAGGTTTCCTTCTGAAAAAGAAAATCTGCCCGTCTTTGCCTTTTCTCTTTTCCGCCCCCAAACAAATGTGATTATGAATAATATATTACTTACAGTGGAAAATAATGCAACTGATACAATGTTGTTTTCCAGTCCACAAACTAATTATAGTATTGTTCTATAAAGTCACAGGTGCATCATTTAAAAAACAAAAAGGAAAACTCTCAAACTTTATCTTCTTAGCAAACAAAAAATAAAAAGACAAACCATGCCAGGCTGTTGTCTAAATCTTTGAAAGGTTAGGAAGCATCACGTAATCTTTATGGAACACAAGGTCTCAGGTACAAGGAGGTCTGCCATCTGGTATCCTTCACCTATTCAGCTCTTAACATCAACTGAAATGCTAACATAGGCAAGTGACTGTACTTCAGGAGGACTGATAAAATAATGAAGAGTCCTTTAATCTACAGGAAACCATTCTAGTCAATTTATAAGAAATATTGCATCCCTTTGTAGGACGTGTAATTATTTTCTATTAATCATGTGCTATAAAGCTACATTATGCGGTTATTCTGTTATCACTAGAAAGAGGCCTGCAGTCAGCTTCTGACAATGTTAGGTAATTACTAACACAAAGCTGCTTTCTCCTCCCGCAGTAATGCTATCAAGATCCAGAGGTGTAGTGATGCTTATTGTATAAAAATAGTACTCAAAAGAAATTCAGTATCTGCAAAATGGATGGCTTCAAGGCAAAATGTAGTATGGCAATCAAAGAAGCAAACAAAAGCCAAACTTGCCCAGTAATCTGAGAAAATAATCGTAAGGCGGTAGTGAATGCTTGTGATCTAACTCCCATGTTTTCAATTTTCATACCACTATAATCATTTTGTTTGTTTTATTTTGTAGTTGAAATTTTAGGCCCCAATTAATATTTATTGAGCAGTAAGAGTGACTGGGTAAGAAGGCAGGAAAAAGGACTAGTTATGACAAAGTGAAACAGAGACTTTATCCAACATAATAGTAGTATTTACTCATTAACTAAATCTTCTTTCTCTGCTGGAATATTATTTTACACTTAAATAAGGCCCAATATTTACTGAAATCTTTTTCCACCATGACTGTCATTTATCGAGTATGTTAATCCACTTTCTGCCAATGATATGGTAAAAGAATGCTGACTTAACAGCAACCTAAAACATTAATAAAATTTAATAATGTGCTAACCCTTTCAGAAATTAGTTACCGATGTATTTGAAAGCAACAGGTGTTTGCAATGTTAAAAAAATTTTGTGTCCTTTTTCCAAACATGTATCTGTGCTTCAAAACACACCAGCCTTTTGTGAAAATGAAAGTAATTTTATTCACAAAATATAAAATACAGCAAGTTTAAGAACCAATGGACTTGACTGTTGTTTTCTAAGTATTCTTCATTGTGATATCTTTATTCATAAACACTGTAGTACTATGAAGACTAGATACCTATTTAAAGTGTATAAATACTTTCATCAAGGCTACCTCTTTAGTCTCTTTTTTATTAACTCTTATTAGAAACTTTGTAAGAATCTTCTCATTTCTCATACATCCATCGTTTCAAAAGGTTATCTTTAAAATGCACAACAGGAACTGCACAACCTCGGTGTTTTACTATTACTATCTACACATTAACTACCTGAATCTTAGATTCCTAACTTGTTAAATGAGGAAACTGACACAATCTTTAAGGATCTCCATGATGTTTGAGCACCACCATTCAGGAACCTGACTGAAGACACTAAGTTCCCTAGTGGTGTACTGTTTTTCCTCCTTGCATTGCCTACTCCATTTTTAAAGCAAGAGAGACAAAGACAAGGAAGCTGACAGTAAGAATTTAATTCTCATAACAAATTTTAGTTTATATCCCTGAGTCATGATATATTTAATTCCATTTTCTACAAAGTCGACAGTTACAATACCATAGAGTAAAAACTGACATTCAGACTGATGATTCGCAGATAATGTTAAGCAAAGAAGACCAAGTCATGCTCAGTAGAGAGTGACTTTGGTATACAGTGTACAGTATTTTACCCACCGATACATGACTCTATTAACTGTTCTCAGGTTCATCCATTCCACTTTATTCTCACTGGCACCACTAATTCAGGCCTTCATCACCTTGCCCTGGATTACTGCATTATCACTGCTACCTCTCTGTTCTTTCCAGGAACTCTTTTCATCAGTTTACCCTGCTGCTCAAGAACTTACACTAACTCTCCACCGCATTAACTATAGACTTTAGCTTGTTTCCACCCTGCTAGCAACCTTTTCCTGTCACTGTTCTAGCCGGCACAGTACAACCTTCTGCACTACACTCATTCTACCTCTGTATGTAGTGCTCGCTTCCCAGAGACATCTCCTCTCCCTCAGCCAAATCCTGTCCAATGACTAAGACCTGACTAACTCAGTTGTCATGAAATTTTCTCTGAATTAGCTAATCCATATTTATATCTCTCATTTCAAGCCAAGCATTTATTCCTCAGTAGATTTTACGTACATTAGTTTTATTCCTTCAACTAAAATAAAGTGCAAACTCATTAAGATCAGGGGAAGGATGTGCACTTAACTGTATGCCTCCCACTGCAGGCCATATAAAAGATGTTCCATAAATACGTACTGGATGATGAAATAGACTAAGTCTTCATTCTGGATGATGCACTAGTTGACTATCCTAAATATTTTCTTTAAAAATGTAATTTCCAATAGTAATATTTTCTTTTGTGTATATTAGACATAGTTAAAGAATTGTAGTAGTGACTAAACAAGCATTTGTTCTGAAGCATTTACGTGTAGCTGAGTGGGCGATCTGAAGGAGCATGCTGTTCCCACCTGTGGCAGGCTGTTGCCACCATGTTTTCAAATGCACTACATGGGATGTGCCTTGTCTAAAAAGCTTAAATCCCATGTGCAGAAAGAAGGTATTTGTCCACACTGGAACAGGGACCAACTAATTCCAGTTCTTGGAAAAAATGAATTCAGTTTAATTTACTTGTAAGCACTGAAAGAAGTTAAGACAGAATTCTGCAAAGGCAAAAAATAGTATGACGGGTAGAATGGAAAATCTCCTGGTTTTTTTTTAGCTCCTCCTTCTTATCTTCTCAGAAGATACAGAGTCTCATCCTAGCTCTGTTGCTATCTAGCTTTGTGACCTTGGGCGTTCCCAAAGTTTCTTCAGGGATGACTTTTTTGTTTATATTCTTCATTGAGACTCTACAACAGTGTAGTTATGTACTTAATATAAATCAATAAGCGTAATTATTATATATTTGGACCTTCACAGAATTACCTTTATAAAATCTTTTATTATATTTACTATGAAAAGTTTTTGTTGGGGCCAATACCTGCTACTTATGCACTTATTTATACAAAGTTGTTGAGGTCAGATATTCAGGGCAGATTCATGTGAGAACATTTAAGCAGCCAGTGCTGGGAAAAGCCAAGATCCTTCCTTTATGATTAAAAGAAATTATTAGCTCCCATCTCTCCCTTTTTTGGTTTGGCTGCCAAGAAGTTCAGGGCCAAGGTGGAAGTACAACCGCAGAAACACCATTGTCTTTTGAGGTTTCTATAGGAGTGGTCCATTTTTCCTTTGGGCTTTTATTTCTTTTTCCCCTATTGTGTTGAGCCTCGATTTATTTATCTATAAAGTGAAGGGTTAGCACTAAGGTCCCCCTCACTCTATGATCCTATCATTCTAAGTTCTTTTAAGAAGTCAAGATTATTTCCTGTTGTTAACTGTATTTTGGTAAACGCATAGTAAACATCCACCTGCCATACTGTTAACATATTGGGATACAAAAATACTTAAGACACAGTGTCTACCTCAAGAAGTTCAAAGTTTAGACAGAAAGCCAGAGAAACAGGTAATCATCATATTGAATGTTAGGTAAGAGAGGGAAAAAAATGTGTAAAAAGAGAAGCAACTAATCCTATAGCAGGATCTGAGAGGCTTTACATAGAAAGTGACAGCTGGGCTGAGACTCCAGAAGGAATAATGAAAGGAGCAATACATGGAAGGCATGAAGACCTGCAGAGATAAAAGAATGTGCTGTGTTCAGGGAAGAGTAAGTAGTTGAGTGTGGTTAACACAAAAGGTACAGGAGAAGATAAGGGAAAAGTGGTGTAAGTTGCTATAGAAAAACTAGCTTGGAAACATCAGGTTGATTTGGTTTTTCACAGGGTTTCTCTGGCTGCCTACCATTCTCCAAGGTAAGGAAAGAGAAGTGATTCTGGCCAGGCGTGCTGGCTCATGTCTGTAATCCCCACACTTTGGGAGGCCAAGGCAGGAGGATCGCCTAAAGTCAGGAGTTCGAGACCAGCCTGGCCAACATGGTGAAACCCCATCTCTACTAAAAACACAAAAAATTAGCCGGGCATGGTGGCAGGAGCCTGTAATCCCAGCTACTTGGGAGGCTGAGGCAGAAGAATCGCTTGAACCTAGGAGGCAGAGGTTGGAGTGAGCCAAGATTGCAACACTGCACTCCAGCCTAGGTGACAGAGCAAGACTCTGTCTCAAAAAAAAAAAAAAAAAAAAAGAAGTGATCCTGAATCAATGATGATGTCTATTGGCTTTATGCTCCCCTTTCATCAATACAGCCATCCACCCTTTCCATAGCATAGCTGTTCTTCTGGGTTTTATACGTAATAGACACAGAAAATATGCATTCATATTTGTTAAATGAATAAACTCCATTCATACATAAAGTTCCAGTTCAAGTTCCATTTCCTATGAATCTTTCCTTACTTACTTACTCCAGTACTTACTGACTTCCCTTTTTTCTGGGATTCTCCAGGACTACAACACTGATACCCTACATTGTGTTTTATTGCTATTATCTATTTTATGCATTGGTCTTCTCTTCGACTTAATTGTAGTCTCCTTGAATAACAGTTTGTGGCTTTTCTGGATCCTGTTCAAATAGTACTTTGCATGAGTGTTCACCAAATATTTGATTAGAAAATGAAATAATTTTGACCATCTATACAAGATTTAATTATGTAAAAGATACTGTCAATAACATGGTTCGCTGTTTAGAACTGGGATGTGATAATTACAATTAACCTCTGATATAGAAAAGAAGTTAAAGTCCTAATCAAGTCCCACTTAAGTGTAGCAAAGTAGAAAGAGAAAAGGCTTTAGGGTCAGAACTGTATTGATACCTGGAGAAGGCACTTAATAGCTGCGTATCCTCAGATAATTTCCATAATAACCTTACTGGGCATCAGTTTCCTCATCTGTAAAATTATAACATCATCTATTTCACAGGGTTATTATATTAATTATATGTGTGAAAGCATATTAAGTACCTAGAACAGGACATTGTAAATGCTCAATAAACACTTTTTCCTTCCCTCTTCCCATCCCTGCCCACTAATTGGTATAGCAAAGTATTATGGCAATAACAAAAAAACAGAGTACTTTGGGATGCAATATAAGGCAATCTGATTTTTATGAGCAAGTCTCCACCCTGTTCTTCCAAAAATAATCTTATCTTCCAAAAAGAACAAGTATTTGAGGAATATAACATTTTATTTATTACAATTTTAACTGGTTGTTCTTTTTTTTTTTTTTTTTTGAGATGGAGGCATGCTCTGTCACCCAGGCTGGAGTGCAGTGGTGCGATCTCAGCTCACTGCAACCTCTACTTCCCAGGTTTAAGTGATTCTCCTGCCTCAGCTTCCCAAGTAGCTGGGACTACAGGTGCACACCATCATGCCCAGCTAATTTTTCTATTTTTAATAGAGACAGGGTTTCACCATGTTGGCCAGGTTGGTCTTGAGCTCCGGACTTCAAGTGATCCTCCTGCCTCGGCCTCCCAAAGTGCTGGGATTACAGGAGTGAGCCAAAACACGTGGTATGCTGGTTGTTCCTTGATAGCTGAATACTCAATGATGAACATCTGTCACTTATCTATAATTTACTAAACATCGATTCAAACTTTTCTTAATCAGTAGTCCAGTCTCTGTGCTGAATGATTTCCCTGGAATATCTAGCTCCATGTTCTAAAGGGATGAGGAAGAAGACATCTCAAACGAGTGAAAGTATGCTATACACACTGAGTGAGTTCCTGATTTTCAAGGCTGAAATCATGAATTGTTCAACTGAGAATTTAAAAAAATATATATCAACATAGTGCTTTTCTTTAAGGTTTTGTTTTGCTGCTGCCAAACTCTTGGTTATTCATGCTGAAGTAAATCACATAGGCCTTGGAGGTGGGCTCCTTTCCAAAGCAGCTCTCTCCACTGCTACCTCTGCTCACCTTGCCTCTCTGACACTGCCTTCTGGCTTTTCCTGTACCTCTCAGGCCATTGCAAGGGCTGAAGCTGCCAGCCTGCCTCCTATAAGTACCTTTTGCTTTCATCTGCCAACATTTTTCTGGAATGTTTCCTCCAATTTATGTAAGAGAAAGTAGGGAAGTACTTAAGCATGTCGTTCACAAATAGATAACAAGAGGAGTCCTATGAGTAGAACTAGAACATTTTCTGACATGGTGTTGTGTCCATAAACTGCTTTTCACTACTAGGAGGAGATGGGTACTAAATAGGAGGTTGGCCTGGTTAATGTTTCCACTGTGCCCTAGACCATACATCCATACTGACAGCATAGAAACTAAATGTCATCAGACCAAACAAATGCAAGCACGAATACAAACACTACTTCTTATCAAAAGGCTATAAAATATAACATTTTGGAGCTAGCTTACTGTCAACAATGCATGTCCCATATTCAGATGTCCTAGTTACTCTGCAGCAGTTGGCCATGCTATTTGTGGCATACTGGGTCATATGGTTACAAATGAAAAACTAAGACAGCTAAAAAGTAACTTACTTCCCTCTGCCAGTAGAGCGCAACAAGACTTTCATTTATTAGCATAGGTTTGAAGCCAAAAAAAGCCACAGTAACTTAATCTTTACATTCTTACAATGAGAAGCAAATGGTCAATGACAGTCACAATTCACCAATCACTGGAAAAAGTCAACCAAACAGATATAAAGGGAGGTACAGCTTGAAACTCCAACCAATATACACCAAAAAGTACCCTTTTATTGCACATTGGTGACCACAGTCTTCACCTACATTTCCTGTGTTTGACTTAATAAAAAGTTTCTCAAAGGCTGCAAAGCTAGTTGCATATGCCCTAGACTAGATAAAATATTCCAGAATTCTTAACTCTCATTTTTCTTTTAATATCATAGTGTGCCTCTTTTCTGAAGTGTAGCTTGCCTGTTATTAAATCTCTAAAAATAATTTATTGCTTTAAAAGTAAGTATAAGAATGTGGTTAGCAATTTATTGATGAGTACAGATTGAAAGATAAACTAACAGAGGATAGAAATCCAGAACAGCAAGACAGAATAACATAACCAAAAAGGCATTTGGGACCTCGGAATATACCTATTGCTGTATCATCTGGATCCTGCTATTAAAATGATAAAATTTCACAAACATGCTTCTAGGAAAATACTATTAGCTATAATACTATGTTCCTGTTTTATTTAGTGGTAGTAAAAATGAAATGAAAACTAATAAAAATACTTAGCATTATTTTAAACAACCCAATTTCTTAAGGAGATACAGGTTTTCTATCTCAAATATGATTTCCCCCTATCAAATGAATCTGAAACCAATTGTTAATTCATTAACAATGCAACTGTCATTAAAATCACAAATTCTGCTTTCATCAGTCTTTATAAATTTGCTCCATTTTTTAAGAGAAAAAAGAGATTTCCAAATCTCCATTGAACTACTGAAGCTTTTAATTTTAACACATAAAAAAATAGCAGCAACCCTATGTGAATAGAAGTATAAAGCAAAAAGTTACTGGCTTGCCTTTTAAGGCAGGCGGTGTTTAGATTTATTATTAGTGAGGTTCAAAGGTGAAACCTAAGAAAATGCTGGACACTTTGAAGGAGGGGCTATCTCAGCCAGGGGTCACATGATAGCTGCTAATTGGAAAATGTTAAAAAGGGAAGGGGAAAGGGCATAGTTTCTGCCTACTCTTCTTTCTTTATTGCAACATTTGATTTGCTCCGGAAGAAAAATAAAAAATAAAGGCTAAGATTTGTATAACTTTCAAAAGAGGTCTAAAATAAACAAATCACCCCCAGGTTGACTGAGTGCAGCTAACATTCCATCGAGGCTTTCTTGCAAAACAGAAGACAATATATTGAATTTTCAAATAAAACTATATTTCTATAGTGATTTTTAAGTGAAAACAACCTAATCCCCAAGCTAGTTAAATGTTTTTCTGATATTACATTTACAAAATTAAAACACTTGCCGGGCGCAGAAGCTCATGCCTGTAATCCCAGCACTTTGGGAGGCCAAGGGGGGCAGATCACCTGAGGTCAGGAGTTCCAGACTAGCCTGACCAAAATAGTGAAACCCCATCTCTACTAAAAATGCAAAAATTAGCTGGGTGTGGTCGCACACGCCTGTAATCCCAACTACTTGGGAGGCTGAGGCAGGAGAATCGCTTAAACCTGGGAGGCGAGAGTTACAGCGAGTTGAGATCGTGCCATTGCACTCCAGCCTGGGCGACAGAGTGAGACTCCATCTCAAACAAACAAACAAACAAACAAACAAAATTAAAACACTCTTCATTATATTGCATGGGATTTTATTTCCTGTTTTGTCTAAATGTTAATTTATATTGAAAGTATGCATCTTTTCTTAAACTATTTTGTGTTGCCTTTTTAAAGAATATTTTCAGAATTGACACACTTCTAGAGGATAAATCAAACAGTGATAATTTGGTATTTCAAATTATAAATGAGTCCATTACTAAAAGAAAGCTGCATATCTTTAAAATCTTTTAAATTTTCTTATTTATTATTAATAGACAAGTCATGGCATTAATTTCTTTACAAAGTACACATTTTCTGTATCTCTACAAATACTATTTCAGAATCCTTAAAATGTATTCTTCTTTATATATACAATTTCTATATTTAATTCAGAATGATGAACAAAGTTTTTCATGATTAATGCTAATAATTTATTGACATGAAATAGGAAAGTAATAACCCATAGCTGGATTTAAAGTTGAATTTTTGACACCATTTTGATTGTGTACAATAGCTGCAATTACCTGCACCACTCATTCTGAGCCACTAGATGGTGTAAAAAAATAAACTGAAAGGTAAAATTTCATCCCATCATCACAAAATCTAAATATAACTCTGAAAAACTCAATTAAACACATTGCGAGACATCTAAAAACGCTAGTGATTTCTATACTAATTGTACTTAATTTGTAATAATATCAAGCATTCAAAATTGCAGTTATTCACATATTAAATGAATTTATGGTATTAACTTACAGTCTGAGTTTGCCAAAGTTTTGATAAAACTGGAAGGCCAAGTCAATAAAGACTACTAGAAAGTCTCAAGAGATTCCTAGCTGAACCTGTCTGAAGGAAGGTGGGGAAGTAAGTCTTCACAAATATATACTCAATCCAAAGAAACCTGTCTATTTGCAGCCAAGATACCCATCAATAGCTCAGAATATGTCCAAATCTCATCAAGGGAAAGCTAAATGTCCTCTCCTTTTTACCCTCACCAAGATTTACCAGGTTGATTCCACTAGGTCCACAGCTGGGTAACGATGAACACTGAACCTTATTCAGCCAAAGGTAATAATGTGCTGGCTAACACGGTCTTCTTTCTTGGCTCTTTTTTCAAACACCAAAATGAACCCTGGGTAGATTACTCATCTCTAGAAGGCCCTTAATAAATATGATCATGATGGTGAAACTTCAAGCCTTGCAAAACACTGGCAGAGGAAGTACTTTTGATCAGCTCTCTCCCAAATAATAGCATTTAAAAATGTTAGATGGAAGTATGTACTTTCCATGGGCTGGAACATCTTTAACCTTTGTTCTCCAATCAGGCTTCACAAATAAAATTAGTTTACATAAAATAGGAACTGCCTCCTTCGGAATCCTAAAAGTATGATACATACCTATGATTATACTTTTAATTTCATGTTAACCAAAAATTTTTTCCTGAGGCAACAGTAGAAATAAGATATGCCTATGGTTGCTTGTTTCACAGCCAGTTCTGGAAGCTGGTGCTCTACCTAGGCTTTCAGCAACAAAGACAACCTGATTCAAAAAGAAGGTTTTACAAATAGATCTACATGGGCTTTATAAATTTCATATTTACAAAAGGAGTATAATGGCTATATGCCACTCATTCCTATAATCTGAACTTGCAAGTGAAATCTAATCAACGTTTTAGTTTTATACACTGCAGCTAAATTGGTTTTAAAAAGACTGTGGGCTATATAAATTTAGGAATGATTCCAAGAAAGTTTCTTGACAGGAGCTGAAACTAATCAGTTTGACTGCTTTATTAAGTAATTAACTCAAAAAGCTGTCATCTTAACTCAGGACAATTTAATGCTCAATAACAGACTTAATCAAGAGTTGTGACGTAACTATCTATAGCGTCCAAGAACCTAAAACATCTTTCTGGAACAACAGTAACAAAACTCCATGCTAATGAGCAGAAGACTGAGAGAAATAAAGTGACCAGTCTTAGCTTTGGGCACCCTAACTAGCAATTATCACAGTCAGCTTTATTTATTTTATCACAGTTGTCAGAATGGGTCCTGGCACACTACAGGTGCTTTATGATGGAAGGGAGGAAGGGAGGGAGGGAGGGAGGGAGGGAGGGAGGAAGGAAGGAAGGAAGGAAGGAAGGAAGGAAGGAAGGAAGGAAGGAAGGAAGGAAGGAAGGAAAGGGCACAGGAAAGAAAACAAAGGGAAAAGCACTGGCCTGGGAGTCAAGGCACAGCTCAAGTCATGACTCTGGCATTTTCTTGACCCAAGTTCCTTCATCTATAAAACCAAGAATTAGATTATCATCATGGAGACTCATCACTCTAACATTCGATGATTCTCTGTGTTATGATTTTATGCACCAGCCATCTAGTGTTAAAATTCAGTATGTGACCTTCTTTCCAAATTGTCTTCTGCATTTAACAAGTCATACTATCTCTCTGAAAAGTCCAAAATATTTCTCTAATCAAGAAAGAAGCCACATCAACCTTCTAGACTTATGATTTGACATTTTTCTAGTTATATTTCAATTGTTTTGTTTCTAAAGTAGTCTTGTAAGTAGACAGAGGGAAATTTTTAAATTCCCATATTACAATAGGGGAAATTAAAATATGAAAATTAAGGGAGCTCATACACATTACCAGAAGTATAATCACGATAAGAAACTTGACTTTTAGATCTAAGGACAAAAAGATTCTGAATAATCCAGTATTTTAAGAAACAGATACAAGAATTTATATACACACATACACATACACACACACACACACACACACACACACACATATATATATAAAAAAGATGGGTTTATAGAATTATACTTTGCCATTTTGTTTACAAATATAGTATGCTAAACAACTTAAAAAATTACCTAAGCCTGTCTGAATAGAAAAGCATTGCTTTTAAATTGCCGGAACACCCAATGTATTTACATAAAGATGAAAAACTTGTTCTATAAACATAGTGTTTCCAGTAGTGAATGGCAGACAAAATCAGAATAAGCACACAGAAGAATAAAAAGGAAGAGGAAAGAAAAACATAATAAATAATCTAATACATTACAATGTTAACTTTCACATAAGTATATTGTTTCTGGAGAAGGCAGTAGGTGGATGTCAGCCAAGGGCTGAAGTGATAGGTAAACACACTGTTAAGTTGAATCCTGTTATCTGATTGTGTTTAAAATTTGATTACATTTCACTTGACAAAATAATTAATTATTGTGAACTCCCAATTGTTAACAAGGACCTAGAAGAATTCCAATTGGCATTTTTCCCTAGCGCTATAAATCCAGATGCATTAAAAATCGAGCTTTGTATTCCCTCTTTACAAATGTCATTTTGGGGTATCTTCTTACCTTGCTAAGAATGTAAATCACATCACCACGCTTAAATGACAACTCATCAGAAAAAGCTCCAGTACAATCCCACAATCCCTGGTAAAAATTAGCATAATCAGTGCTCTTATCCCCTAGGAAGAAGAAAGAGAAAGCATGAATTAGGGCCTTCATGTAATAATCCCTCATTTCAAAATAAACCAATAGAAATTAAACGATGCCCTAGATCACCAAAATAGTCTAAAAAAATTCTGTCCTGAGTAAACGAATATTTTATTACATCCACATGAATCCTATACCTCACTATCCTCTTAAGACCACTTGCAAAAAGATCTGATTTTGAATTTTGGCTTTTCTTTTTCTGCCTTTCATCTAAAATCTGTAATTGCTATATGCTGTCATCAAACCAGCACCTAAAAGTTGCTTCCCACTTATTTTAAAAAAGAAACCTAAGCCCACTTGCAACATGTTTTGAAGATGTGTCTGCCACACTTCACAATGAGCAATATCCATGAGATGTGACAGGTTTTGTGAAATAACCATCTCACAGAATTTGAGACACTTCATGAAAATAATAATAGTAAAGGAGCTAATGTACAAATATAAAACCAAAACTAAGGAACCAAAATAAAAAAAAACAAAACAAAACTAAACCCTAGAGCTGGTTAATGAAAGACAACTACGTGGAAACGGTATAAAGAGTAATTGCAGCAATTTTCCTCAGGGACATTCGTACCCAAAGCCAAAGTTATCTTTGACATTTTTTAGCAACTTTGAAATTGCCAGTGTTGAAGCTGCATTTTTCAACAGATTTTTGTCAGCCGCAGTTTACGACATTAGGCTCTGAATAAACACGCAACATACACTGGAGTATCAGCTCATCCTTCTAACAGCATAAGCACAATGGATGTGATGTGCTCAAACTGCCATACAGACCATTAACTGATTGATTATTTAGCACTTTCCACTCTGTAATACCACAATAAATGGGTAATAAATGCTTTGTCACTTATGCAGTGCGGATCTCCTGAAATACAGAACACAGTT
The DNA here is from genome assembly GCF_024542745.1 of Macaca thibetana thibetana. NCBI lineage: Eukaryota > Metazoa > Chordata > Mammalia > Primates > Cercopithecidae > Macaca > Macaca thibetana. The sequence goes on from NC_065580.1 coordinate 97,168,600, forward strand.
AAACACACTAGACGCTTTTGTTACACTAAGAACTGTTTCCTGTTTTTAATTTCATGATAATTGAGTTTTGATGAGTTAACACAAAAAGAATGCAAGTAATATCAATAAGATGTCCATGTGTTCACTAGCCAGGCAGAATATATACGTGCTAACAACTTCCATTCCTGGAATGTCATCTTTGAATTCTGAGGGGATAACTGTGGAGACACATGCTGGACCAGAGTTGTCATCTCAGTACTGTTACATGGCTCTCAAACAGCAGGCTTTTTTGTGATTCCAACACAACTAGTCACATTAGCATGTCATTAGGGTGTTCATCTTATTATACATTATTGTGATTTATACAAAGTATTAAGTTTACTAGAAAACTTTAAAATTCTCTTTAATATATGAAATATTTTAAGGCCAAAAAAAGGAGAATCTGCATAATATGGAGTCTGAATATTTAGGAAATAGAATGTTACTTTTCGCTTATAAGAAAATAAAGATGGACTAGAAAATATACAACCTAGCAAAATCCCTCTATTAAATTTTGTCTCTTGTTTTCTAAGAATTAAAAAAGAGAATGAGGGACAATGGGAGTGGGGAGAGGAGGAAGAGAAAGGAGGAGGCAGTGGGAGAGACAGATACCTTATTGACTTCTCCACACTAGCATTTGAACACTCATCACATACCAGCAGGGATGTATACAAGCTTGGGAATCCAACCAAGAACTAACAATGCTTGTGGCCACTCTTCATTACATTTTTTTCCCCAAAGCATGTATTAAGTAAATTCTAAAAATGGACACTAGAGGGCACTCCAGCTGGCCAGATCATTTCAAATATTGTCAATTTTTTTAAAAGAAAAAAAAAATCACTTAATAATAAAGTGACTGATTTCCTTTAAAAACCACTTATTTAGACAAATAGAGATTTAGAAGTTGAAACATTCTAGTCAGATTAAATCAACTGGTAAATGGGTCAAATGTTGTGCCCCTTGCAGTCCGTCAGTGTCAGTTTAAAAGTCAGGGAATTAGAGCAAAGAGAGGATGACATCATTTCACATGCAAGGCCTTCCCCCACAGTAACTGGCAAGGAGGTAAAAGGATCTAAATGGCTGGTTTCTTTAGTCTGTCCTCCCCATGCTGCTCAGCCTTAGGCTTGCTCCAAAAAAGTGGAAGAAACAAAACTTGGGCTAAAAACTAGAGTAGAGGTTTTGGCTTAGCTATGTTGTCCCATTGGGTTCCCCAGCTGTCCAGGCTGCTTTTCTGTTTTTCAGATTCACTTACAATAGTTTTTCATTCAACAGATTCTCAAAGGGGAGGGGAGAGAAAGAAGGAAAAGTATATGGTGATTTCTAACACATAATCCTTATCACTTTGGGGTCTCTCTTCCCCTCGATACGCTTGCTGAAACTCCCATTAACACTAATGGGAGTTACAGGAGCACATGAGGGGAAGAGAGACCCCCACCGTGTGCAAGATGCATCTCTCCCTAGATGTGCATCATGAGCATTTCATTAAATCTCACTGCTGTAAAGAGGCAACAGAGCTAGCGATTTGGCAATGCTGGGAAAAAGATGCATTTTCAACTATGCTTTCTATAATCTTGATGATGATGTTACCCAAAGACCAACCTCATTTTTGTGTCCCATATGAGAGATCTGTTAAAGAATAATTTGTTTATGTCACACAGCTATATACATGTATGATTTACTAGTCTATCTATTTCAGCATGCAATACTAGTTATAAAGCAGAAAAATCATAAGTAGGGGGGAAAAAAACCCTGGCAGTATATGTTTATTAGCCTTAGTCTCCCTCAGGGAAGTAATGTTTGAATTCTTGATATGAAATCTGGACACAAAAAATCAGAAACGGTCCTGTTCCTTAGAGAGCAGCAATCTCCTCTAGCTTACTTTTTAAAATTTAAAGTGTAGCTAAACATACACAAAAAATTAAGCACAGACAGCCTCAAAAGCACAGTAGGTTTGCAAAAGTTAGCACTGTTCACCTCTAAACACTGAAAAATAATCCAGTTGAGATATGTATTTTTAAAGATGGGATGAGGCAAATGTCATAAACATGTATTTTAAAGCACAAATTTATGTCTGGTTGTCTTTACTACATGGATTAATTTTCCTATTCTATCCACATCGTGATTTGTATTTTCAAAATTACAAAAAAAACTCCCACATTATGTTTCTTGTCCTGAGAAGCATGAATGATTAAAAAAAGGAGGAAAAAAATTAATTAGCCAGCCTGTGAAAGATTAAAACAATGTTCTTACTCCTGCTTTTAAAAACATACAAGAAGAGACCATTGGGCAAAGCTAACAGAATTGTTATGAAACACGTAGACAGAGGAGACACTTTGCAAAGATGAAAAACATGATGACCACGGGTGAAACATATGAGAATAAGACAGTGGAGAATCTCTCCTTTGGTGTTACAAGGTTTAAAAACTATTTTAGAAAGGTAAATATATTCTATAGTATTCAACAAAATCAAATGGAATCTTTATTTTATATATATACTCACCCACATACTGCAAGATATATAAGTTTGAACATGAAGGAACTTGTAAGAAACACAAGATTAATTTTGTTTTTGCTTACATACTTTACATTAGAAAAGTCTGTGGCGGGGGGTTTAGTAAAATCAGTCAATGTGAAAAATATATAACATTCTTGAGTAAGGTTAGAAGTTCATGTCATGTGATGCTCAGCAAGATAGTAATACCCTTGTCAACTCACTGCCCTGCGTGGCAAACAAACTTCTAGTGTTACATCTTTGACAGCCTAGGGAAGAGCAAAGGTCACTTCTATGCAAAAGCATTAAAACTGTTGCTTGAAAAGAATTTCATGTCACTAAAGATAAGAATTATTGTAGTGTTTTATAGCTATTGCATGAAAGGCTAGATCTATTTACTGCATTCCTTTGAGGAAAACTGATTTTTTTTCCTACCCTCAAAGGCAAAAATTTGGGAGATGTTTACTTTAAAAGGGCTTTTGAAAAATACAATTGCTTTAAGCCAAAATATTTGTATCTATGGAAGGACCATCTGTATGTATCCACTTTCTATACCAACACTGAAATTTTTTAAAAAAGAAAACTACATGTTTTTGGCAGAAGTTTCATGATACATAACCAAAACATATATACTTAAATTACTATTGAACACAGTCCTCAAGATTTCACTAAGCCTCAGTGTTTTATAGCTGCATTTTATAGGACTAGAGTGCTAACATGTAATGATTTTGTTCTCACTTCCTTTCTGAAAAAACACTAACCAAAACCTTTTGTAGCAACCTACTTCTGCTTTCCTGTCCAGGTCTAGAATCAGGCCTCTGTTTCCTTTCCACATGTCACAGTAGGAAGGACTCTGGAAAGCTACTTCCTGAACACACACTTCTTGTCCACCCGGCCTTGACAGCTTGAAAGAGTGATGTATGGACATATCAGAGAGGGGAAGGTGACCCTAACTCTAGCTTTTTGCAAGACACAGAGATGATATGGCAGACCTTGCCCCAGCTGACATGTGGCTATGAAGAGGTGTAAAGTCCTGATAAGAAGGCAGTCTTTCTCTTCTTTCCGTGTAAAATAATTGCTGGTTTATCAAAACTAACCTCATGCTTGCACTACAGATATGGTTTATCTCCTGCTATTTGGAAATAACAACAAGCAAGAAAAGTTGTCCATATCATGTGATTTTGCACAGAGTGTATGCAATTATTTTTCCAGTCTCATTCATAATTAGTACTTGGGGATATATGTGCCAAGTGGAAATGGATAAGGGAAACATCCTTCCTAGCCTTTTAGGCCACCAGTGTCCTTTTCCAATTTTTAAGCTGCTGTCACTGGACTCTGGCATTTCTTACCCAATTCATTTGCTTTCTGTGTTAATCATATGCAATGAAGATATGCATGGCCAACATTTAAACAGGCTGCAGATCAATTAGCGGTCTTAAGTTTATCTGATTTTTATCAAAGAAGACAGAGCTGTGGGTCGATTGTCAGAGCCTGTGTCAAGTTGACCTTTTCAGAGATGTCTACATTGCCAGTCCCCTGGGCAACTTGTTGTCCCCTGTTAGTCTCTGAATGGCAGAAGTCTGTTCTGCTCAAGCACAAAGTATACACAGATGTCTATATTACATTCTTATAGGTTTGACAGCAACTGCATGTTGTATCTATAAACTGTCCTTTAGCAGTGACACTTCCTCAATGATGATAAGCTAATTTATGCAACTAAATCTCCTTTGTGCAGAAATGAAAGCTAATTGAGTCATTACAAAGTAATTCAGGAAGGAATACCTTGTATAAATTGGCTTACTTTATAAATCCTTCTCAAGTGGTTTTCATGCATCCTAAATGGGACTAAGCAGCTTATCAGCCATAAGATATCCAGGCCAAACAAGCCAACTTTGGGGAGCTGTGTAAACATCTTTAGAACAGTAAGAACATGGATAAAATGAAAGTGAACAAAAGCAAAATAAGGTTTGCCAAGAAGCTACACAATTCATTACCTGAGGTGTGATGAACACTATCCTGACTCATCTTCCTTTGTTCTTCCACTTTCACTGGAGCACTGTCCTCTTCTTCTTCTGTAAATAAACATTATCAATGGCACACTGAAGGGTTTTCTCAGGGATAACAATACAGTACTCACTCCATTTTAAAAGCCAAACTAAAAGTTTGTAACACATAAACATTATTTTTCAAAGAATAAAACAATTCAAGATTCACATTCCTTTTTCAACAATCTAACACTGAATAAATAAAATACTAGCTACTGCCAAATAGCAACCTTTCCAACTGGCTTGGCAAAATTTAAGATACGTACTAATGCACTGCATATTTTGTTTTAAATACTTTTAGAAACTCATCTGGAACAATCTTAATTTCAGGAAAGCCCTTAAATCCACCAAAGTAACACTCAGCATTATACTGACACACCACATTATACTGTGTGGCAGAAGTATCATATATAAAATCATGGTCCCTAAAACATCATATAGCAAGGAGAAAATGTGTTAACCTATAAATGTGTAAACCTAAAAATGCAGTTAACCTATAAATCATTTATTGAGTATCATATAATTTCATGTTTTCTCACTTACTCTTCACAGGAAGATACTATAAGGATCCTCATCCTTTGAGGTAATTCCCCCAAAATTATACCGAGGACCTATTATGTGTCATATACAATGGTGGATGTTAAAATCTCATAGACAAATAATTTTTAATCCTCATTCTACAGACAAGTATATTTTTAGAGACTCAAAAAGGTGAAGTAACTTCCAAAGTGTGTCATTCAAACTTAAGTTTGTGATTATAAAGTCAATGTTCTTTATCCTACATATAATCAGTGCTTTATTTACATTTGTTCCACATTCACCTATACCATTCCTTCCCCAAATTATGCAAAGAAATAAGATAAAATTAAACGAGAAGAGTTTTAAGTAGACTTAATAAACTAATTATTTTACACCAAGAAAAATATTTATTACATAATTTTTCCTCACCTAAGGATTTACATACAAACCTAGAAATACTTAAGGCAGGACATAAAAACAAATGGCATGCCAAAGAAAAACTGGATTCAAAGAGAATCAGTTCCAAGAAAACTCCTAAAACTTTAAAGAAAACTATGCAAAATATATAAATGTAGCCATTGTAACTATTCAATCAATCAATCGATCAATCAATCAATCTTCATTGGATATTAACTAAGTGTAAGACAGAGGGGATCCACCAAGGAGGTAAAAGTAACAGGAAGCCTCTGCTCACAGGAAGCTGACAGCACAGATGGGACAGAAGACAAGCTCTAAAGGAAAACAGGCTGAAGGGGCCTAAATCTGACAAGTGAGGCACAAAGTACTGAAGAAATGCAGCAGAGAAACCACCCAACTAGGGAGTACCACGGAAGGGATGGAGAGAGTTTAAATAAGGAGAGAGGGTAAGAAGGGTATTTCCAGAGGGATAGGTATGATCTTTAAAAGAAAAAGGCACATTCACATTCATTTTGACTAAAGAATCTGGTACACATAGGGGAAGAGCCAGGTAGCAGTTACGCTCATAGTTTGGACCAGCTGTTGAGGGGCCATGAACATCTTGTTATGGACTGTAGGCTTTTATTTGGTGGGCAATAAGAGCCTTAGAAGGTTTTTTGAGCAGAGAAAGGGCAGGACTGAAGCTATGCTTCAGAAATGGACATCTGATCCCATTGTCTCAGATAGCCTAAAGAAGGGGTAAGGAGAGAGACCACCGTGGACAAAGGGGAAGGAAGTCCTGAACTGAAGGGGCAAAGGAAATGGAAAGGAGATGGTTATGAGAGGTAAAAGAACTAGAATGGATAAGTTTTGTGCCTGAATGTGGAGGCATGAAGGGAAAAAAAAGAGCAACCAAGGATGGCTAAGGTTTTGAGCTTAGTTAACTGAGAAATGGGCACATTATTACTAAAAGGAGGACAGCCAAGATAATCTATCTTACTGGGGAACACAAGGAGTTGAGGAATTTAATGTATTGGTGGGGTAACCCAGAGAACATGTCTGGGCAACTGCAAAGTATGGTAGAGTAGTCAGGACTATAGGTAGAGATTTAGGAGTCTCCTGAAAATTTTAAATGGGGATGAATCAAAATCAGCATTTCAATCAAGCTTGAGGGTAGCTGTACTTACACCACAAACAGAACTGTTCTGAATTTCTGTAACTCAATTCAAATAAAATAGTGACAGCTCCAATATAAGGGACACCTGAAAATATCTGGCATTTTATTCATATTGTTAAACCTAACACTGACAATTTAATATGGTTCAGTCAAATAAATAGAAGACCTAATAAAAGTATACTACTTTTTTAAAAAGTATCCTATCTCCTTTCTTTTTAACAATAGTTATCTCACTTATGCCAAACTTCAAAGGCTAGTTTTACTAAATGGGTTAATAGGGTGTTTCCATATAAGGTTTTAAAGGTAGAAGGGACGTTTACAGTCATTATTCCAACCTACTCATTTTACTGACAGATAATTTTGTAAAAAGTGAAGGAGAAAGCTTTCCTTACTTTTCACACTTTCTTTCCATAGCACCCACTCCCCTTTTAATTCAGTCACAAATTCAATAGTAAGAAGTAAATTAAAAAATGGATAAAGACATTTGTCCTCAGTCAAAAGCTATAACTGCATCAATACAATAGGTACTATTCGTGACTTTTAAGGAGACCGTGGGGGCCGGGCACCGTCACTCATGCCTGTAATCCCAGCACTTCGGAGGCCCAGGTGGGTGGATCACCTGAGGTCAGGAGATTGAGACAAGCCTGGCCAACATGGCGAAACCACGTCTCTACTAAAAACACAAAAATTAGCCTGGCATGGTGGCAGGCACTTGTAATCCCAGCTACTCAGGAGGCTGAGGCAAGAGAATTGCTTGAACCCGGGAGGCGAAGGTTGCAATGAGCCGAGATCACGCCACTGCACTCCAGCCTGTGCCACAAGAGCGAAGCTCCATCTCAAAAAAAAAAAAAAAGAGAGACAGTGGGATTTAGATTTCACCACCCAAATCAGCATCAACATATAAAAATTCATTACAATACTTAATGAAAAAACTCTGCTCTTTGACAAAGTTAACAATGAATTTAGAAGTATTTGTTACTATGAATTTTTTATTAAAATTTAAGTGCCAGTAACATGTACTCTGGATTGTATACTGGTGACAGAGAGCTTTGTCCTTAGAAATATGTATTCTTAAATTATCAGAATAATGATATTAAAAGTATTTACTTAAGAATTAATGTTTACTATAATATATCCAAATTGAAATCCATGTGAGATGCCATTTAATAAGCAGATTTTAGAGGATGAGATGCTCATTAAGGACACTTCCTTTTTCCTTTTTAAACCTGGTAGTGATATTTTTAAACCAAAGCCTTATGCATTTCATATATCAATTTTTCTTAACAATATTTAAACAACTCATTTTATCTTGGCTAACAATACAAACAGCTTCCATATAAAAGATAACAAAATCAAATATGGTATATGTTTTTGAATTTTAGGCAGGGGAAAAAACCTCAGACTGAACCTTGAATAGAACTTGGCACAAAGGAGATGTTCGAGAAATATAGAGTGAACAAATGGATTGAAAAAAATCATAAAAATAAATCTTAACATATTCATTTATTAATAGAATAAAGCTCTTAAAAATATGTAAGAATGAGGGACCAAAATTCTACGCAATAATCACCTTCATATTAGAAATGTATACATTCACATGTTTTTTTATTTAGGTTTGTTATTAAATATGTATTATTTTGGTGTTGAGGCACAATGTCATTGTACAACACTAATTAATACCTCAAATAGTCAGTGTTTGTGAGTTAATATATTCCATTCAACATTTTAATAACAGTAAACAAAAACAGCTCAGCTATGCAGTAAAATCCATCAAACCACACAGATGGTTATAAGGTTTTCATTATGTGGTTTCCATAGCAATCATATTGCAAATCTGGAAGCTTCTTGCAAATAAGCAGCTTGTATTTACATGCCTCTCAGCTGCAGCACAAAACTCTTCAACATGTGAAATTATTATTCCAATCACACATTGTTAGAAGAATCATCAGGAGATTTTTTTTTTTTTTTAACAGGATGAAAATAACAGTAAAATGAGCTAAGTGCAGAAGAAAATTCAAACATAGTCACACGTTTACTAAACTGATCAGTGAGAACAGTAGAAATGTTCTGGTAGTCATCAAAAGGTTTTAACCTGTCAAAAATATGAAACTTCCAGGAGCAATCAGATCCTGCAGAATTAAAAAAAACCATAAACTGCACCCACCCCACTTTTTAATAGATATTCGGCCTTCTCTCTGAGTTGAGCAAAGAGAGGAAGAATGGCAAATAGTTTGAGTCTTCCCAAATCTTTTTAGCATTTGAGAAAAAGCTTACTGTGGGAAAAGTCATGGCCCTTTTTTCCCCCTTTTAACCTATTTAATTTACAAAATTGATCCAGCTCCGTAACAGATGGATTATTACCCCAATAAGGATTGCAAATCTGTCTAGCTATGAAGTTTTTACAAAATGGGCATTTATGGCTTACTAATGTTCTTATCTTCAGGATAAATAACCAAAAAGAAGAGTTACAAGCAAATGGCACCATTTAGCTGACATTGCTTGAAAAAGGGTTGAAGACAATTTGTTAGCACCAACTCAAGGTATATGATGTTCACATCAAGGCTGAGGACTGATTTTATCATCTCTTCCAGAGAGAAGAGGAAGACAATATAAAAAAATCTTTGACTTATAAAATGATCACCTTTCTCACTAAGCACCCTCAGAAAACAGCTTTACTAAATTATAATGTATTTTAAAACATGAAACAGAATCAAAAGTTAAGCTCTGAAATAAAGTTTGGTTTTAGATCTCTACCTGTCCAGGCATTATTTATGTATTATATATTTTTCTCAGGAAATGTGAATATTTATTGCTTAAATGTTCACATTACATGCATTTATATCCATTATGTAACTAAATCCTCCAACAATTCTATGAGGTAATAATAAGTACTTTTATCATAACCATTTTATGAATACGAAAAGTGAATTTATGGAGCCTGAATAACTTGTCAAGGTTCACACATCCAGTTATTGCATAAGCTGGGATTTTAACTTTAGGCATATGCCTTAACTCTAAGCCACAGTGTCTCTTCCTAAATTTTCATTAAAATCTTCAATTTACAGGTGGATTGCTTTCTAAAATTTTACTTAAAATATTGTCTGTTTGTGGACTTTGAAAACATTTTCACATAGATGAGCAGGTTCTATACTTTCATAGCATTGTATCTGAAGTACATCTTAAGCAAACTTTTTAGTGCTGATTTAGAAAAATTGCAACCAGGGGTGCCCAAAATATATGGTCTTCTGTCTCTCCTCCCAGTTCCCCTTCCTCACTTCTAGCTTTTAACACACTTCTCTGTTCCTAAAGTTACACACTATTTGGGCATTGCACACAAGATGCCCCTGAGTGGGAGATGGAAGAGGTGACGTGGAGGAACAGAGGACGCCACTGGCTAGTCCTAGTGGTAAAATGTAAAAGACAGAAGAAGTGCTGGGAGGATTTACACAAACAGCACCCCACCCGCTCTTCTCTCCCATGACCTGTGGCAAGCCACAAAGGCTGGAAGAAGGGTTGGAAAAGTTAGATTCGAATCTAAGGAGTATGGGCAAAAAGTTCAAATTTATGACAGCAAGGGAAAGTGAGCTCCCCAGGGGTCTATAAATCCAGAACTATTGGTAATATGAAGGATTTTTATATTATTATATTTTATTATACTTCTAAAGGACTGTTCTGTCTATTCAATAGACTATTATTTGACAGCAATAAAATACATATTTTTAAAAAGATATAAACATGTGCCTTTTAGCATTATACAAACTTCAAAATGAATGGAAGGATAAAGATGACTGAAATAGCATGGTTAGAGTCATGTTTACTCTTATGGAAATTTGGCAAAGTAGGGCCTATTGTTACAGCTCTGTTACTCACATAAACTGGACACTGCCTCTAATTCTTAGTGTTATCTCTGTACTTCAAAGTAGGAAGAGTAAGTCTATCCCATAGCACTTTGAAGAAGGACTGGGGGAAGACAACGAGATAACCAGACTTCTCAGGGGAAAAAAATGAAGAATTAGTATGCTGTATCAAGTTTATTACCTTAGGAACTAGGAGTTTTGCAACAATTTATTAATTAAGCAACCAGGAAGGTTAATGTGATATAAAATAAGCAACAGTTGTCCAACCACAAAATCTAATTTTCACCTTTGACATTCTATTATTATAAGGTTTAACATGAAAAGGTTATCACTACACTTCAAAAGTAAAAGGAAATACCATTGTAGTAAATTTCTGTACTATGACATTAAAATTAATAATTTAAACACAAATCTGCTTTAGGAGGGCCAAGGCAGGAGGATCACTTAACAGTTTGAGTTTATAGTGAGCAAAGATCAAGCCATTCCATTCTGGCCTGGGTGACAGAGCAAGAGCCTGTCTCTAAGAAAAACAAAAACAAAAACAAAACCCATACACACACAAATCGGAAAATGTGAAAATAATAATTTTTCACATAGATATATTTGTTAACATCATGATTGGGATGTTGAGGAAAAAACTTGAACTCAAGCAAAGATCTCATTTGACAGAGTCAGGCCAAAAAGCTTAGAAGGGAAAGAAACCTTAGATAGAATCTCGTTCTGTTTCCTCTTTTCATAGAAGATGAGGTAAACTGTGGGTGCTGAACGACTGGACCAAGGGCACACAGCTTGCACACTGTACCCTTCTGCCTGAAACTGGCTCCTGTGCACTGCAGATATTTCTGAAAATGTTATCTGTTGCTTGAGAAGTACTCCTTTATTTCAGGAGCAGTCTTGTATACACTTGATCATCTACCGGCAATTAGGCAATTATGGCAAACAGGAACGTATATAGATTAAAAACAAAGTTTTCATAGGTCAGATTTGGTTGGTCAGAAGCGACTGTGAGTTAGAAAATGATCCCACTCCTAAAAAGTACTAGGTATTAGGAAGTTATGAAATGGAGCTCCTTCTTGTCCCACTGAATTATTCACTGTATAACAAAAATTCTCCTTTACAGCCCACATTCTTAGCTTTTTATTAAAGTTTATAACAAATTATGTAATTCTAAAATTCTTTCAGTCCAGGAAAGTCTAAGTTCATTTATTTTTCACTTATAGTAACCTCTGTCTGGCTCTGGATTTCTGATACAATTACAGCTCATTGTTTTCATTTAAAATAACCCTTTTTCTTATTATTCTTGTTACAAAAGCAATACCTACTCATTGCTGAAAGTCAGAAAATAGAGATAAGCAAAATCAATCAATCAATCAATCAATCATCTATGATCCAAGCATAACCACTATTAACACCTTCTTCTAGGCTACCTTTATTCAGCTACTGCTTTTTCTTAATTCTTATTTTACATAAAATACCCCAAATGCATATGTATTCACTGTCCCCTTACATTTCTTATCCCAAATGTATATATGTATTTCATTGTAAACTGTTTTGAATCCTTTTTCAGAAAGTAAAATACTTCATCTGAATTTAAATTTTTTTGGCTTGCTTTAAATTTTATTAGATTAAAAAAATAGTATCTAGTGATAAATAGGTTGATGTTATGATTATTTGATTGTAATGTGGCTGTCTTATCAGTGTCTACAACTGCCTACTATAATCTCTGGAAAAACAGCTGATATATGGATGCAGAGCTCATTTGTTATAGGCTTTTGCTCTGTTTCCTCTGCTTGCCTATGCAAATATACCCTTTCTCATCATATGCAGTGCATCTTAACCTCATTTTCAAGAGCCCAAGAAAGAAAAGCACAGTTTCATAGAAAGAACCATCACCATTAGACTTACTGGCTCCACATCCCTTATACCAGCAGTGCTTTCCAAGATGTGTTTGCGAGGTGGAGGGTCTGTGGGGTCAAAGCTATTTTCATAATAATACTAAGACATTATGTGTCTTTTTCACTATGTTAACATTTGCACTGATGTTGCAGAGCAATGATGGGTAAAACTGCTGACACCTTAGCATAAATCAACATAGTGGCAGCAAACTGTCATTGTATTCTTCACTGCCCTGCACTGGCATAAAAGGAAAAAAATGAAAGAAGTCAGTTGCGCTAAAGAATGTCCTTGATGAAACAGTAGTAATTATTTCCACCTAATATCAACCATGAGTACGTAACTTTAATATTCTGCGTGACGAAATCAGAATAATGTATAAAGCATTTCCGCTATACCACCAGATGTGTAAGAATCTGAGTGTCGAGCTGAATTAGCACTTTTTTATTCATGGAACACCATCTTTACTTGAATGACTGACAAACTATGGTTATTTAGACTTGGGAATCTGGCAGACATTTTCTCAAAAGGAAACAAAATAAGCTTGTCATTTCAATGGAAACAACTGACAGTATTTATTGCCAATGATAAAATTTGAGCTTTCAAGCAAAAATTAGAATTTTAGAAACTTGTATCTGCCACTGTAAGCTTGACAGCTCCCCACTATTTAAAGACTTTTCCAAAGCGATGGATGGTGATATAAACAACATGTGGGTTTTTCTTGAGTTGTGTCATAGTTGTGTCAATATTTGTAGGTTCTGCATAATGTAATGAACCAGTATTTTCCAACTGACCAAAGCATAATGTTACAAAATCAAGCATGGGTAAAAGATCCATTCAACAAAGTGCAGGACAGGCCTATGAATTTTAATGTAAAAGAGTATGAAAAGTTCATTGGTATGGTTTCAGATTCCACATTGTACCAGCTTTTAACTACCACTTGTCGCGTCTGGGTACAATATCAAAAAAGAATACCTACAATTACCTACAACTAAAGTACCTCCCTTTTCCTTCCTACATATCTGTATGAGGTGGATTTTCTTTATAAGTTAACTGTACTTAAACATATATCACAATAAACTGAATGTAGAAGCAGATATGAAACTCTATTGTCTTCTACCAAGACAGACATTCAAGAAAGCTGTAAAAATGTAAACAATGCCATATTCTTCTAATTATAGGGGGAAATATAGTTATTTTTCCTAAAAATAAGTTATGTACACATGTAATAGGTTTATCATCATGACTTTTAAATTCATTAATAAATCAACATTCTTTAAAGATCTATTTAAATTTCTAATAGGGTAAACATTGAGATTTAACTATTTACCAACCTACTTATCTTTAGATAGTATTTTTAATCTAATAAAATTTAAAACAAATCAAGAAAATCTACAGTGAGATGAAATACTTTACTTTCTAGAAAAAAATTCAAAACATAAACAAAAGCTTTTAAGGGTCCTTGATAATTTTTAAGATTATAAAGGGATCCTGAGATCAATAAGTTTAAGAATGGCTACCCTGTACTTTCTGGGTAGTTTTAGTTAAATATCTAAACATTGTTCATCTACCACATGAAAAAAAAAAAAAAAAAGATATCCTGCTAACCTAGAACACTATTTGATAATTATTTTATGTTCCCAAAGCACACAATCTCAGGATTGAATCACATTAAACTGTTGACTCATATTGAGCTACTGACCAAAATCCCTATGTGTTTTTCCCACTTTCTGTGAAGCCAAGTCTTTCCTTTCTTGTACTTGTGCAACTAGCTTTTTGGAGCAAGTGGAATATTCTATCATATTTCATATTTCATCTTGTTGGATTTGACCCATGATTTTGTTCTATTGAGAGCAGGCCTGTATCCACAACATTGATGAATAGGTTGGATATGATGATATTGAAAATAAAGCCCCAAGGTATTCATAAAATGAATTAATTAGCACTCTTTGGACACAGCTGTAGAGTCAGTTATCCAGTGGTCTCTATATCTACAAAGATTTCATGAGAATCCTGACCACATGTCTTACTGAAGTCCAGTTATATGTCTGCCAATTCCTTGAACCCATACTGGGTTCCAGTAATTAGTGTTTCATCTTCTAGTTAACATAAAAGACTCTCTTTGATATTCTATGTTAGCAGTTCCTGGAGTCCTTTTTATCTCTAGATTTACTATCTAGAATTTTCAGAATTCACCTGTGGTGGATACCAGATACCCTTTGCAGAACCAACATAGCCATCCCCAACTGCTGGGACTCATGCTGCAGTTGGTCCATAACTGTGTCTCTCACTAGAAATTGCCCTCAACTGCAGGGAATTGCTTCACTCAAGGTTACAGGGCCTCCCAGAGAATGGCTTGGAGCCAATGAATAGCTAACGCAGGAATACAAAGCCAAGCCCCTATGCCTCAATTTGGCACAACCCTGAAGAGTCATCCTAGCTTTAGTCCGGCCTTCTTCACTTTCATCCAGCATATGTCCTAAGATCACTCACCCATAAACCTTCTACATAAAACTGTCTTAGAGTCTGTTTCAGGGAACCCAACTCGAGACACTTTCTACTGTTTTTGAAAAGTTTATAATACAATTGCTAGACTCCAGACCTCTAAAGTCTTTCTCATCCTTCATGTTTCCCTCAAAATCAGTGACAGCAGCTCAATGACTTCATTTACAATTTCTCTTCTAATGTACAATAGTTTTACCTGGGCCAGAAGATAAACTCAAGTCCTATTTATCTTCAAAGCAAAGCTCAATCCCCTCTCTGGGAAGTGGCTGGCCTCTCACCCCTTTGTGTTCTCACAGACTTGGTCCAGGCCTCTATTATTCCACTCATAAGGTACTACAAACATTCCTCTACTGTCCACTTTTACTCCAGGTGTGGACTCCCCAGTGGCTTACTTAAATTACCTAAACAAGCCTGGAACAAAAAAAGGGTTTGTTTTTGGCTAGCTAGGTAGTTGATCTGAATCTTTGTCAATCCTGGGCTTCTGTTCCCTCTTACCAATCTTATTAGTTAGAGGATGATTCTTAACAGAAAAGGAGCAAATAGAAACTGAGCTGTTTTCTCTGAACCACTGTCTCTAGTAAGTTTTGAAAACAAAAACACACCACTATTGTACATTTTTGGTTGTGCTTATCATAATTTATAAATGTAAGCTATTTTCATATTTTCTTTGGTTATTCAGTCATTTCAATTGTTGATGGATACCACCTTTAAAACTCGCATTCAGGCTGGACGCAGTGGCTCACGCCTGTAATCCCAGCACTTGGGGAGGCCAAGGCAGGCGTATCACCTGCAGTCAGGAGTTTGAAGCCAGCCTGACCAATATGGTGAAACCCCATCTCTACTAAAAATACAAAAATTAGCCAGGCATGGTGGTGGGTGCCTGTAAACCCAGTTACTCGGGAAGCTGAGGCAGGAGGATTGCTTGAACTGGGGAGGTGGAGGTTGCAGTGAGCCGATATCACGCCACTGCACTCCAGCCTGGGCGATAGAACAAGACTTCGTCTCAAAAACAAAAACAAAAACAAAAACAAAAAAACTTGCATTCATTGAATAGATTCTAGCACAAGGATATTAATTTATTTTAGCTTCTATCTTTCTTTCCCTCACTGAGATCATTTACAATTAAAATTCAAATGGCATTTAAAAATATTCGTTTGTCATTAATACCATACATTTTTGCTTATTCTTTCCCTGAATTTTCTGAAATCTGCCTTCCTACAGTATAAGCAAATGTGTCTGGCTAATGGGCAGCCTTTTCTTCAGTAGCTATCATGGATTCTAAGATGGTATCTGCTTTTGTCCAATTTTTTCCACAATTAAAAGTGGACACCGTATCAGTTTACTTATTTATTTCCTATATCCTTCTGTCTCACTCATTTTAAAATATGCCACTTCCATGTTTGAACTATATCTTTTGTTTTTTTGAGGCAGGGTCTCACGTTGTCACCCAAGTTGGAGTGCAGTGGCATGATCTCAGTTCACTGCAACCTCTACCTCCCAGGCTCATGTGATCCTCCCACCTCAGCCTCCCAAGCAGCTGAGACTACAGGCTCACACTACTACATCCGGCTAATTTTTGTATTTTTTTGTACAGACAGGGTTTCGCCACGTTGCCCAGGCTGGTCTTGAATTCCTGGGCTCAATCAATCCACCTGCCTCGGCTTCCCAAAGTGCTGGAATTACAGGCATGAGCCACTGTGCCCGGCCATGTTTGAATTGTATCTGAAGAAAGAAAAAGATATGATGATAATGATTGTTTATTGCTCTCTCTCCCCTTCTCTGTATTTTTAGTGTCAATTCTTCTTGTTTGAAGATTCCTAGTTGCTGCATACTAGAAAAACTAACCATCCTAATCCCTGGTTCTGTGTGTCCCAGTCAATAAGAAACTGAGGGTGGGGAAAGTCACTCTCAGTCTTACTCCTTTGTGCTTAGTTCGCTGTGCCCTATAGTAATAGCTTCTACCTGCTTAGAAGGCCTCAATCCAAGGAATGAAAGGGATCAAGCACATAGTGTTGAATATTTAATATTTATAGGGCAATTATCAAATAATAGCCTCACTTGTATTTGTCTACTATCACATTTCCCCTCTGCAATATGATGTAACTTCTAATTTGCGAATAGAGATTATGAGACACATCAACATCTCTGCATGCCACCATGATGTGGTATTTCTCTTGAGCACTGGTTATCAAACTTCAGCAGCATCAGAATCTCCTGGTGGGCTTTTAAAACGCAGATTGCTGTGCCCCATGCACAGAGTTTCTGATTCAGTATATTTTGGCTGAGCTCGAGAAGGTGCATTTCTAACAAGTTTCCAGCCCATGCTGCTGGTCCCAGGACAATACTTTGAGAACCATTGCTCAGAGCCATATCTTCAAAGGCACAGGTGTCTAACCTTTTGGCTTCCCTGGGCCACCACAGGAGAAGAAGAATGGTCTTGGGCCACACATAAGATAAACTAACACTAACAATACCTGATGAGCTTAAAAAAAAAAAAAAAAAGTCCATGCATAATGTTCATGATATCCACCACCACAAATAAGCAAAAAAGTCCCCGCATTCAAAGGACTGGACACAGTTGTCCTAAGGCTTTCTTTTACATAAGGTCTCTAAGGTTTCAGTGTTCTATCATTATTTGAAGGTAAGTTAATTAGAACATTGTATCTCCAAATATTACTTTGCGTTTTAATCTTCAAAATACAGATATATGTCACTAAATAATACCAAAATAAAATTAATTATAATGGAATTAGTACAGCAAGAGTTAATGCCATATATGTATTTGAAAGATACAACAAAACTATATAAATGCAATATAATTTGTAGTCCAGAAGTTTATATTACCCTCTTTCACTAGCTATACAAACTTAGACAAGTTAATTAAACTCTCTGAACCTCAATTTTTTCATGTGGACAACAGAACTATAAAATCTGCTTATTATGAGGATGAAATGAGGTAAAGTGGCCAACAGGGATTACAATAATCTGATGGTTTCCTGTGTACTAAACACCACTAGGTATTATATACATAATTCTCATTCAAAACCCATCATTACCATTTTACAGATAATGAAACGAAGGCATAGAAACATTTAAGTAATGTGTTCAGCATAACACAGCTATAATAATAATTAGTGTCAGGATTTACACCCAGGCAGTCTGCCTCCAGAGTCCAGGTTCTGAAGCACTACTGTTTTTCTTCCCTTTGGGTGTAAAACCTTGCATATATTACTTGCTCCTGTTTGTTAATTAATTAAACAGCATTTTAACCTATTGTCATAACATGCAACTTATGAGAAAGTTAATATAATGATGTCCTATTGACATATATTCTTATTTTTAACACTCTTCAATGACAAAATAATTTGGCTAACTGACAATTGTTTTAAAAAAATGCTCCCTTGAAAAATAGTATACACTGCTGAAAAAACAGGAGACAAGTCATGTTTGTAATGGCCACAGAAAGTGAAAAACTTGGCATTTGCCCGTTCCATTTTTCTTCCAGTTGAAAGGCAGCTTGCAAATGGAAAAATCATCTCCCATCATCTCCCTACCAGAGACTAAATGTGATGAAAAAACAAGAGTAAGGCCAAGCCCTGAAGCAAGCAGGGCTGAGAGCAGCTTCAATCCTAGCCAAGAGCCTAAGAAGACTGATTAATCCTGAATAAGATAGCTACAGTTTCTTACCAGATATGACTGCAGTAAGACATGAAAAATACAGTAAATTAAAGCACTTCTCATAATACAAAAGAATAGCACTCTCAGAATATGAATTTCCATGTACCTATGAGTGGCTGTGCACAGACTTTCAGAATTGTTTTTAAGAAGTTTTCAATTCTAATGTAAGAGATATCTTCTTGACATACAGACTAATTTATGATAAAATATGTTATAATGGCTGAAGAGAAAAGATGTGCTAGAACTAGGATATTTCTGTAGAAAGGGGCTGCCAAAAGAAGCAAGGTACAACCTGCAGGGGGAAGAAGGGGAGGTTAGGCATGTAAAACTCATCTGATGGAGGTCTCGATGCTCATTCTTGCAAAATAGCATTTTCTGTCCTTCAAAGTATGTAAGAATAAAAATTTGAGCTCAAAAACTAACACACTTGCTCAGTTTTGGCCCCCTAAAGGGATAGGTTGAACTCTCATTTACAAAGTTTCTCTTACTTGGATTCCAGAAATAAAGCCAACATAAACAAAATATCTGTCTGCTCTTATGTAAAAGAGCCAGAATATTTTTAATGTACATGGCAGGCAAACCAGATCTTACTTTTTTAAGGTCTCACCAACAGTGTCCCAGAGTAGGAGATGAAGTAAATTTATCCACTCTGGGAAGACAAATCCCTGCCACCTTAGGGGCCTAGGGTCTAGGCATTGCCAGTGCTCCAAAACTAACCTCTAGCCTATTTTCCAGTATGACGAAGCTTTCTGGTTTTCTCATCCCCAAATAACAACTGTTCAGATTTTTTTTTTAAGTTAAATATGAGATTTTATAAACTTTTCCTAGCACTTTTAGTTAAAATAAATGTTATGCTATAATTATGTACATTAAAATGCAATTTGGGATTTTATTTCCATCTAATTAAATAATGCAATCAAACATGTAAATTTAATGGCAAGCCCAACCATAGTACTTAATTAAGGGATCATTCAATGTTTATTGTCCTTGCTTAGAATAAATCATTGATTTAAAGAGAATATACAAAATGACATATGAACTTTCCTGAACAGTCTACTTAAGAGCATAATGTTAACTATCTGAATGTAGTTTAATTGCATGACTTATTTACACCTATTCTAGCTAAATAAAAGTAGTTATCAACCAGTGATTAAAGAATTCAGGTGGTTTTATTATAAACAACTTTATCATATGACCCTTTACTTAGCTTTGGAAAATAATTTCTGGATTAAAAAAACTCAAGAAGAAAAATTATCTCAATATAGTTCAATTTAGTGAGGAAATACAATACACTACTTGGCAGGTGTCCACAGGAAAAGTCTGGCTCCCAGATGCTTCTTGCCAACCCACAGTGGATTCAACAATGTTTAAACAACTGAGAACGTACACTCATAGCTCTGATGACAAAGTGGCCAAAAATTTAGAAGGAGCCTGTCTCATGGGTATTTTCATATATTGAAAAGTTAAAATCAAAACAGAACAAATCATAGGGACATACATACACACTTCATAAAACAAAAGATTCAACACTATTCAGTTAGGCTTTTTTTTAAAGTAGATGTTGCCAAAATTATTTTAAAATGAACAAATAAGACATACTGCTGCAAGAAACTCAAAATATATCAATGTTTTTTATTGTATAAGTGTTATTAAAAGTGAGAAATATAACCCTATTTGGTTACCTATGCCTAAAGTCCAACAATAACTCTTTCTAACAAATAGATTAACTGTCTCCATAACTCATTCATTATAATCATACTATTTATATTAATATCCATGACTTTCTAACACATGTACCCATAGCTAACAAGTGCTTTTATTGGTTTGAATAAAATGAAATTGCCAATATTTTCCTAATTTTGACTCCCCAAACAATAATTTTATAAGATCCAAGGGTAAAGTAAAACTTCAAACTTTTGGCACCAAATTTTGACACCAAAACGGTAGCTTTATTTTCTTAGTTATACAATATCTATGTTTCTTTATAACTAGCCCTCACGTGTCTCATTTAACTGAACAGTCTTCTTTCCAACCAGGAATATTATGAGTAAAATCTACATCCTACTGCAGCAGATTCAAGTATAAACAGAATATTGTTAATATTTAATATAAAATCAGCTGTCACAAATGTAGCGAACGGTGAAAAAGCCGTGATACAAATAAAATTACTTTGTGTGATTTTTCCTATTTCCAGATGACAAGTTTCTTTGAGATGATATTCTCTCTCTTAATAAAAAACAACTTCTGTCACATAATGTTTATGTCATGTAAGTTTTACAAATGAATAGTGCAAAAACTGGTCTGACTTTCTAGGGGAGAAAATGACTGATCAGCATACAGAATAAAATAGGTCACTTAAATTAGAAGGACTTCAGCTGATTGAAATGCCAGCCCCGTTTTAAAGATATATTCTAAAGTAACCACATTAACCTAACTTAACATGACTTCAAATGCAAATATGTATTTGTCTTAGCTTTAAAAACCAAAGAGTACATTTGGGTCTGGATGGATCTCTCTATTTGATTTAATTTTTGAGTAATTCTTTGTATATACAAGTGTAATTTTTACCCTAAATAGCATTAAGCAGCTAATTGAGATAATTTACTTCATAAATTCAGCGGCCATTTAAAATCTCTTCCTTCATAAATTTAACAAAAATTTCTTCTTGTCAAGAAGTAATTAAAGCCAGGCACAGTGGGTCACACCTGTAATCTTAGCACTTTGAGAGGCCAAGGCAGGTGGATTGCTTGAGCCCAGGAGTTTGAGACCAGCCTGGGCAATACAGTGAAATCTTGTCTCTACTAAAAATACAAAAATGAGCTGTGCATGGTGGCGCACACCTGTGGTCCCAGCTATTCGGTAGGCTGAGGTGGGAGGATTGCTTGAGCCCAGGAAGTCGAGGCTGCAGTGAGCCAAGATCACACCACTGCACTCCAGCCTGGGTGACAGAGTGAGATACCATTTCAGGAAAAAAAAAAAAAAGTAATTAATATTATAATTATAAAGCCCCTTAGTACATAGGAGACAGGATATTACACACCTAGCACAGACCACCTTGCCTATAGCACATACACAAAATGTTGTTTATTTGACTTGAAATAAAGTTTCTAAATCAAGGACTTAAGTCTTCATTGTAGTATTAATTCATTACTTATGGCTTAGCAATTCAACCTCTAGCAATATGGTCAACCAAGCTGAAACAGACCTGTCCTTCCCCAATTGCTCAAAGCAACATACTGATCATTTGCACGGTGGGGTTGAGGCTGGAGTTTCACATCTTCATGGACACAGGAGACAAGGCTTTGGGCCTGTGAGAAGCACAGAGATACAAATGAAACCCCCAAAAGCCCAGGGAAGAAACAAGGAAGCTATCCGTTTTTCCAGGGCTGGAGGTCATGGGGCTTCCTGTGAGAAATCAAACCCCCAAGCCTGTCCAATGTGAGATCCAAATTTATACCATCCTCAAGCATGGTATTCCCAGGCCAAGAAATTTAACATAAAAATTTCAAAACCCCTGGGGTTCTAGCAGAAGCAAATGTAAAACCATCCTTAGGAGAAGCACTTAAGGAAAAACACTTCCAGAACCCAGGGCATATGGCACTCTCATAGGGGTAGGGAGAAAACCTGATAAGCTCACAATACATGCACCTAGCAGAAGAGACTTCCAAGTAAATAGGCAAATTCCTGTGTGGCCAGCTCTAACAGAAGTCAACACTGAAAGCTGAAGGAGCACAGAGAAGAGCTAAGAAATTAAGGAAAAGTCCAAGGCAATGTGAATCTTTATTTTAATAGCATTTCTAAGCTAGAGATTCAAAACACATTATTACACTGGTCCCATCTCTTTGCTTTCACTGGGTGAAGGATTGATCCCACGTGAATGTTTGCTGGGGCTTTGGACCATCTGGTTTTTAACGTCTTGAGCAATGGGGTTTCTTCCACCACTTCCTCTGGAAAGTCTTTTTTTATTATTGTAGGGGCAAAAAAAAAAATGGGTTTAAATGTTGAAGGGATTTGGGGGGCGTTTTTCAAAGTCTTTTTCTTATTAACTCTTTCTTAAATCTCTTCATGAATATGAACTCCCCTGTTTCCCTATAACATTGAATATGCTATAATCTGGTCTCTTCCATATATATCAATAGTTACCGCACCTAAACATTTTTCAAAAGGATCTCCATTTAGTAAACTCCCCAACCTTAATCTTTTTACTTTCATCTTCAGAATGTTCTATAGGTAGTGTTCAGAACCACATATTTCTCATTGGATATGAGTAGCACTGAACAGACAAGCCCTTTTAGGTATCTCATTTACTGCCATAGACTTGGCTTGGATCTTTGTTCTTTATCAGTCTCTCTTCGGCCTTTTTTCATAACCATTTCTTATCATTTGTTATATTTATTTCTAATTAACAAATTCTGAGTCATAATGGTCAACATTGTATCTCCAGTGTCTAGTACAGTGCCTGACATGTAATAGCTGCCTAATAAATATGTGTTGCATGAATAATTGAATTGTTTACATAAAAATTGGGTGTTTTCTTTTTGCTTTTCTCATTTCATGTTTCATTTTCTTTAGTATTCCTTTTCAGTTGATTTATTAGAATATTAGATGATCTCTGCAGAATACTTTTAAATTAATGCTGAGCTCTTAGAAAGTATAAAATAAAATACTTTATTGACATAATTTAAATTCACATACTTTAAAGTGTCTAGACATGTATATCTACATGTGTTGGGGTTACTGTCTTTTATGCTTATATCATAAGTATAAAATACAGGGAGATGGGATATTTTATTATGGGTACAGATGACCTTCACCTTATCAGGCTAAGTTTCCGGGAAGAACTGAGAGGTCGGGTAGTTTCTGAAAGAAAACACAGGCTGCTAACATAAGTGAAATGAGGCCATCTGCTCTATGAGAGAGTGTAATAGGCAATGTGAAATTGGGAGCAGGACTCATAAGCAGTGGGCTGAGAAAAGGAACTAGTTTAAAGAAAAGGGTATGGAGTAGAAAAGGGAAACAAAGGGCTTAAGGTATGTCCAAGCTAGTACTAGGAGTGAGCAGCCTGAATCTTAACCTCAGCCTTCCTCTTTTTGAGGCCCTCCAATGATTCCTCTCTGCCCACTGAATCAAAGTAATTGCTTGAAAGATAATGTTTAAACATTTTCCCCAAGGACTTATCTAATCATTGATTCTTAACTTTGCTTCACCATCTAAGTTGCTTGTGCAGATTTCCATATCTGAGTTTACTTTTAAATATAACATGTACCATTTGCTTACTAGTCACATTAAGTCCTTATAGAAGGCAGGTTTTAAAAATCCTAACTATGATC
Source organism: Macaca thibetana thibetana (assembly GCF_024542745.1). Taxonomy (NCBI): domain Eukaryota; kingdom Metazoa; phylum Chordata; class Mammalia; order Primates; family Cercopithecidae; genus Macaca; species Macaca thibetana. The sequence goes on from NC_065580.1 coordinate 97,192,509, forward strand.
CTGTGCTCTTTAGATCTACTTTACCTGTGTTAATGAGTGAGTGGAAGCAAAGGAGAATGTCATTTCCTGGGAAATGTCTTGCTAGAGATGACTAGCCTGCCATAGACAACTGGTAACTCAAGTTGGTTCTATTGCTCATAGTAGATGATTTATCTTTAAAGGCACAAAGGATTGATGATATAAGAGCTTTTCATCACTGAATGTATTACATGTCCTAAGTTTATTTGAGACTCTGTCCATTGGAATAGTAATGTTAGATTTTAATGAAGTTATGGGGGATCAGCCATGCTTCAATATACCACTGATAGTATACTGTTTAGTAATCATTCTTTTAGGATTCTGCAGTAATTCATGTTAGGAAAATAATCATCATAGAGAGAGAAAGTTTCTCTTAATTTTCTCTTAATGCACCCCTTTAACTAAAGAGTTTGCACTATTCAGGTATTATTTATTGAATTCTTATGAGGAAGGCACTTGGTCAAGTACTCTGGGGGTGCCAGGAAATACAAGGTTTGATCCTTGCACTAGAGGAGTTTGCAAATACAATAAAATTATAATGAACCATCCATTTGCTTGTTTGCCAAACAATCACATGAAAAGTAGTAAGATTTACAGAATAGCAGATATCAACATTTAAAATATCACAAAGTTGTGATTAATATTCAAATGAATGGTGTTAGAAAAGTTTAGAGTTCAGAGAAGCAGAGGTCACCTCATGCTGGGATGGCTCTTTTGGGGAGATGGGATTTGATCTGGGCCTAGAAAGTAGGGAGGATATGGTTAGAAACTGAACAAAGGGGACAGCATTCTATAAAGACAGAAGTGTATGAACAAAAATGTGAGGTTGGAAATGTATGGGATGTGTGTGGGGAAAATAAAGAGCAAGTCAGCTTGTTAAAATTGGAGAAGTGTTGCATTATAACAGGGATTAGGCTAGAATGTGAGATTTCAGTAAGACTGTGGAAGACCTTTGAATGCCAAGGTAAAAAATATGCATTTTATCCTATGGTCTGTGATAAGCCATTCAACATTTTGGAGCAGCAGAAAGATAGGACTTAAGAAACTTCTAAAGTCTTTTTTTCTTGAAAACATTTTCCCCACTAAATGAAAAATTATTAACTAGTTTATAAAGAAGGTTTTGAATTCTTTTATATACGTTGTCTCAGCTTCAGATGAGATGTTCTGAATATGTGTTAATTTCCAGAATGCTGGAGGATAATGATATTATAATATTATATTTACTATTATACCATGATACTATACTGTATTTAGTATTAAATCACCCTACACTTATAAAAATACTGTATTATGCCCAATAAATATAGAGAATTTCAAGGGTATTTTGTTTCTAGTGGAATGACCACAAAGGTTCCACCTGAGTGGGTTTAATGAAAATACTACATTTATACGAATGCCATATAATGGTGTAATAAATATATAGAATCAACAAGGGTATTTTCATTGTTTCTGATGCAGTGACTATAAGGGTTCTACAAAGGTGTAGATAGAGGAAACAATGGCCAAGGTAAACAGTAATACATACGAGGCTTTGGAATTGGCGAGAGTATATGTTTTTTAATTGTTTTTTTTTTTCTATAGTTAAGATTTCATATATCTGTTCCTCTTATTAAATTATGGTATATTTGAGAACAGGGGCTATTTATTGATCATCTGAGTATCCACCCTATACCTTGCAGATAGTGAGATATGTTAGAAAATATGGTAGAGTTCATCAGAGACTTTGTGGATTAAAAAAAATGAAAAGGCACATCAACTAAAGTTTGATCTGTGTGCTATTTGACTGGATTTTTGTCACTGAATTAATTAACTCAATATATTGATTTCGTATAAGGTATCTAGAGCTACACAGTTGATGAAGGCAGTCCAGGGAAGGGCTAAGGGTTAGTGAAGAGTTCAGTCTCTCTGGAGCATAAGTCTCAGCAGCAGAAATGGGATTGGAAAGGTGGATTTGTGTGGGACCACGGAAGGGGCTCAGGGCCTGGCCAGTGAGTTTGAACTTGGTTTACTAGGCACTGGGGATTCATAAAGGTTAATGAGCAAGGGATTAATTTCACCATGTTATATTTTAGGAGACCAATCTGTTGGCATCATGTAGAATAGGCTATCAGGCTGGTTAGAGAGAGATACACACACAGGAAGTGGGGAGACCACTTAGGAGCTCTTGTAATGATCCACGTGAGAAATTATTAAAGCCTGAGTGAATAGAGAGCCAGGGATGGATGATGTTTTAGTGGCAGAATCAGGAGTAACTGGCAACTGATTAAATTAGGAGAGGTGGGGAGACCAAGAAAGGAGTCAATGTTGGGTTTGGAGGTTCTGTTTTTAAACTTGAGTAACAATTGATACTGTTAATAGAAATAGAAAAGAAAGGAGGTAGAGCAGTATAGGTTGAATATTTGAATATTCCTCATCTGAAATGCTTGGGACTAGAAGCGTTTCAAATTGCAGATTTTTTTGAATTTTGGAACACTTGCATTATACTGGTTGAGCATCCCTAATCTGAAAATCTGAAATCCAAAATACTCCAACGAGCATTTCCTTTGAGTGTCACATCAGAGATCAAAAAGTTTCAGATTCTGGAACGTTTCAGATTTCAAGTTAGGAATATTCAACCTGTAATTTGATCTTAAATATGAGTTTGATATGATGGTCAAAAATTATTTGAAATAAAGCCAGAGCTCAGAGGAGAGAACATTTGTAAAGATGAGATTTGGTTGGTATATTATCTCTTCTGGTGTCTTTTTTTATATGTGTGCAGTAAATGCTTATCTGATAACTAAGGACAAGGCAATTCTTAACATATTTTTGTTGAGAGACAGTCCAGTTATTGGCTAAGAGCTTAACCTCCAGAGTCAGAATGCCTAGGTTCAAATCCCAACTCTGCTATCTTCTAGCTTGTGACTCTAAACAAGTTACTGAATCTTTCTGTGCCTTAGTTTCCTTGTCTGTAAAACAGAGATAGTAATAATACCTATACCATCAACCACTTATGCTTATTAAATAATACTTAGGAAAGTACCTGGCATATGCTAAGTGTTAACCATTATTATTATAATTATCATCATATCTTCTACATTCTTTTGATGAGCTAGCTACCCAGTGAAGATGTTTTACTTTGCTCTGACCATATGCACCTCTGTGTAGTGATGTGGAAGGTATAAAATTGTCCAGGGAGAGAAAGTAAAGAGAAAAAGGTCTTTTCCAATCCAAATTTCTCATCTCATAAACAGCATCTGATGTATGTGGGCAATCTTATATAATTATACATGTCAGCCTCACTAAAGTAATTCAGGACACATTTTTCAAGTGTCATTTATGCACATGGGGCTGTGATTCTATCCTAAGAAGGCCCTGCTTAACCTGGCTGTTGCCTTTCTCTCCAATTTCATTTTAACCTCTCTGCCTGGCTACATATGGCCCTCCTTTCTGGTTCTTGAATACCCCAGCATTGTCCATGCTCAGAGTCTTTGTATTTGTGTTCACTGTGCCTGGAAAGTGCTTCGTTTGGCTTTTTGCATTTACCAGTTTTATCCAAAAGTCTTCAGTTTAAATGTCATCTCTTCCTTAACCATAGAATACACATCATTTACACCCTCTCACATTATCCTCTTATCTTATATCACCTACTACAATCTGCAACTATCTTAATAGGGACCAGGTCTGCCTTTTTCATGCCTAAACTCCCAGCACCTAGAACAGAATCTGACATGTAATGGGCTTTCAATAAATATTTGCTGGATGAGTTAATTAAGTGAGTAATAAGAAGATGATATGAGGAGAAGGTCAGACAAGATAAAAACAAAAAGCTTCAGTATTACAAAATGATAGACTGGAAAACAAATAATTTGAAACAATCAGTAAAAAGCAACAGGAAATATGGAAATGTAATACAATGCTAAGATGCTTATTTGTAAATATAATATGTAAACAAGAAAAACTGGAGAAGGGCAAAGGTGGAGACAGTTTCAAGACAAAAGTGGTGGTAAGTAAAATCAAATTTCTAGAGACGAATTTGAGGACCAAGACTGATGATTAGGAGAGTACTGGTGACTCTGAAGAAGCTGGTTTAGTTAAGGAATAAGGATAGAAAACCAAACTGCCTGAGGATAAAGAGTGAGCAGGTGAAGAGACAACAGGAACAAAGAGAGCTCTTCCAAGAATTTGTGTGCTTACGAGAAGCACAGTTAGGCTGTAGTTTCTTGAACCAGGATGTGAAAAGAGGTCCACGCAGGAGGCAGATTTGGGATCTAGTCCAAACAACTCAGACCTTGCAAATGAATGTCCTTATTATATATTTTTAAAAAACTGCTCCATCTTAACTTCTTTAATAAGGAACAAAGGGGATAATGGATAAGTGGATATAAGTTGTTATTTCTTTGTAAGAATTCTAATGAAGTTCTAATAAAGAGGAACACATCTATAAAAGAGTGTTTTATTTGAAACAAAATTAAGGTAAAATTTCACTTACGCGTAATTAAGTTAAATTGGATTTTTTCCCATTTTGTTGAAAGTTTTGCATTACTCAACTGTAGCACTTGCTGAGGCCAGATATGAAGAGTGTTTATATTTATCACTGACATTTTGTTGAACTTGTTCATTCTTATTAATCACTGCTTTAAAGTAAGCAGCTGAATACTCTTAGGAAGTTGATATTCCCAGCTGACCTATCTGCAAAAATAGTGAAGCTTGATACTCTCCTGCTGCAGTCTGTCTCTACAGATGTATGTGTTCATGTGGCTGTGTGTATTTTTTTTTCTTAAAAAATAAAGAAGCAAATACATTTTCGTGAAGCTACTACAAACTTTATCAGTCTATCTTCTGAAAGAATGGATGAATTAAAAACAAAAGCAGGCTGTGATCTATTTATATTCTATATGGGAGACAAATCATATCTGAAGAATGAAGACTCCAGTTTAAAAGTCTGATATGAAGGTGATCAGAAGCTATGTCTTTACTTGTTGAGATTTCTTGGTGGCAAACGATGAAACACTTGATTATGTTCAGATACAAACCCTATCCTGTGACTATCTGACCTTCTGGTACAGTGTTAGGATTTTTCATCTAGGATTCACAGGAAAAACGTGATAGCCTACCATTAACATAGTTTTTCATTTTGCTTTATAAATATTAGCATTTTAATTTGATTAAAGTGGTTGACATTTGCTTATCTTCTGCTTCAGAATTTTAATATGTATTCTATTGGTTCTCTCAGCAATGTAAATATACACACACACACACACACACATATATATGACTCTCTAAAAGTTTTGAATTCAATGGCTAAGTGATCCAAACCACCAATAATTTCTAGTGATTCTATTTGGTTCTTTAAAAAAATCTGATCTTTTTTTCACAGGATCTTCTTCTCTTGTTAAAGTTTCTTTTCCTTATTTTTTCTCTTGAATCATTTTAAATGTGTTGATTTTATAGCCTTTATAGTTCTGTCATCTCCAGTTCTTTGGGGATTAATTCTCCCCAAAGAATTAGCAACATGGCCAAGCACAGTGGCTCAAGCCTATAATCGCAGCACTTTGGAAGGCCGAGGTGGGTGGATCACCTGAGGTCAGGAGTTCAAGACCAGCCTGGCTAACATAGTGAAACCCCGTTTGTACTAAAAATACGAAAAAAACTAGCCAGGCATGTAGTGCACACCTGTAATCCCAGCTATTCGGAGGGCTAAGGCAGGAGAATCACTTGAACCCAAGAGGTGGAGGGTGCAGTGAGCCGAGATCATGCCATTGTACTCCAGCCTGGGCCACGAGCAAAACTCTGTTCCCTCCCCAAAAAAAGAGTTAATAACAATGCTACAAGTTGTTATTTGTACTAATTTCAGTGTATTTCATATGGAAAACTACATATTTTGTCATTTCCATTGTAATTTCCTCTTTTAACTCATGAATTATTATTTTTTCAGCTTCCAAACACATGGGTTTGGGTATTTTAAACTACCTTTTCAGAGTTGGCTCCTAATTAAATTTAATTGTAGTTAAAGACCATAGTCTGTATAACACAGATTCACTGTAATTTGTTGAGAGTTTAACTGTGAACACATATGTAGTCAATTTCTATGATTATTCTATGTGTACTGTATGAACAAATATTCTCTGCTATGTGATGTTAGTTTATATCTTTTTTGATAGATTATTAATTTTGTGGTTAAATCTTTATATCCTTTTGCCTCCTTGGTCTATCAGTTTTGGAAAGGGGTATCTTAAAATTTCCCATTATGATTAAGAACCTGTCAAATTAGTCTTACATGTTTATATGTTATAGATATTAATGTTATATAGTTAGATGCATTTGAGCTTTATCTTCTTTCATTTTTGTTATGTGGTGTCTTTCTGTAGTCCTATTATTGCTTTATACCTTAAATTCCATATTATCTGATGTTAACATAGCTATAGTAGCTTTCTTTGGATAGAAATGCCTGGTGTATTTATTTCCATTTCCTTACTTTGAAACTTTCCATGTGGTTTTGTTTCAGGTGTATCTCCTCTAAGAAGAATACTGCTAGAGTTTTAAAAATATCTAATGCAAACATTTATTTTAATATATTAAGTTATATTTATCATTCTTACTTTTATATTATGGCTTAATTTTACCACATTTTCTCTTTGATTTCTTGTTTCTTGCCTTCTTTTGTGTTTAAATTGTTTTACGTGGTCACCTTTTATTTACCCTCTGCTTCTTTGAGCAATGCAAGATTGCATTCTATTTCTTTAGTACTTAACTCTAAAATGTTAACATATATTTCCTAATTAAACATTTCCTAACAAAAACTAAAATTAGTATTCCTCTCCTCCCTCCTTCTGAACAGGACAACATCTGGCATGCTTTCACTACCCCCTCATCTTCATCTTGCCCCAGCTAACTTTTAAATTATTGCCTAAATTTAGTTTTGCCTCTTTTTTAGATTAAAACAAAGCTTATTTTAAAATAATCAGTAAAGTTACTAACACATTTTGCCCATTTCCATGCTCCATCTTTCCTGTGTATTCTCCATCTTTCCTGTGTTCACTCCTCTTCTGGCTGAAGCACATATAAGGGGCAGAGCTGGGATTCAAAGTGATGTGTGTTTCCTTTCAGAGCCCCTTCTCTCAACGACAACAATCTACTAGTCACAGATACAGAGGAAGGTACTCTGGGTGTCTGCAGCAAGGTGTAGAGCCAGACAAGTGACAGATGGAGAGAAACAGGGGAAGTGGAAGATGGCTTATAAGAAGGCTTTGGCCTGGCGCAGTGACTCATGTCTGTAATCCCAACAGTTTGGGAGGCCGAAGTGGGCAGATTGCTTGAACTCAGAAGTTGGAGATCAATTTGGACAATATAGCAAAACACCGTCTCTACAAAAAAATTAAAAATTAGCCAGGCGTGGTGGCATGCACCTGTAGTTCCACCTATTTAGGAGGCTGAGGTGAGAGGACAGCTTGAACCCAGGAGGCGGAGGTTGCAGTGAGCCAAGATCACATCATTGCATTATAGCCTGGGTGACAGAGCAAGACCCCATCTGAAAAAAAAAAAAGGGCCAGGTGCAGTGGCTCACGCCTGTAATTCCAGCACTCTGGGAGGCGAAGGTGGGTGAATCACCTGAGGTCAGGAATTCAAGACCAGCCTGGCCAACATGGCGAAACCCTGTCTCTACTAAAAAAAACACAAAAAATTAGCTGGGCGTGGTGGCGCGTGCTTGTAATCCAGGTACTTGGGAGGCTGAGGCAGGAAAATCACTTGAACCTTGGGTGTGGAGGTTGCAGGGAATTGAGACCACACCACTGCACTCTAGACTGGGTAACAGAGGAAGACTCTGTCTCAAAAAAAATAAATAAAAATAAAAATAATTAAATTATTAAAAAATTAAAAGATTTTTTTTTGAAAGTATCAAGATATAAAGACACAAGGCTACTTTTAACACTACCTGCTGGAAGACTCTGCCAGCAAAAAAGTAAAAACAGAAAACTCATGAGATGTGAATATAATATATACACACACACACACACACACACACACACACACACACACACAAAAGACATAAATAAACATGGGTAATTCAAGGTATGGTAGTAAATCTAGGCTTAGGCCAGAAAGGGCACCTGTGTAAGGATGCCGGGGGATTCTCAACACTTAGGCACAGTGCCTGGCACACAACAGGTACTCAAGAATACTTATGAAATGAAAGAAATGAAAGCAAAGAAGAAGAGAAAGGATGAAAATGAAAACAGAGGAGAGGAATGAGTAAATAAAAGAATGAGAAAAGGAAGAAGGTAAAAACTAAATAGGAAGAAAATGAAAGGAAGAAAATTTTACAAAAGGGCAGAAGAAAGTAGATAAAAAGAAGAATCTCTTTGTTTTAAAACTTTTATATGTGTATGTATATTTATATATAGGCAAAAAAAGGAACAAAAAGATTCATATCGAACTGTTAACAATGTTTACTTAGGGTACGGAGTGACTTTCACTTTTTAATTTTAATTTTATTTTATTTCATTTTGTTTTGTTTTGTTTTGTTTTTGAGATGGAGTCTCGCTCTGTCGCCAGGTTGGAGTGCAGTGGTGTGATCTCAGCTCACTGCAACCTCCACCTCCCAGGTTCAAGCGATTCTCCTGCTTCAGCCCCCCGAGTAGCTGGGACTACAGGCGCATGCCAGCACGCCCAGCTAATTTTTGTATTTTTAGTAGAGACGGGTTTCACATGTTGGCCAGGATGGTGTTCATCTCTTGACCCCATGATCTGCCCGCCTCGGCCTCCCAAAGTGCTGGAATTACAGGCATGCGCCACTGCGCCCGGCACCACTTTTTTATTTTATGCACGTCAGGAATATTTAAACTTATTCCAGTAAGTATGTATTGTTTTTAAATAAGGATTTAAAAATTAAGACTTAGCAGCTAGTGAAATGGCTCATGCCTGTAATCCCAACACTTTGGGAGGACAGGGCAGAAGGATCCCAGAAGCTGGGAGTTCAAAAGCAGCCTGGTCAACATAGTAACACTCCATTTCGACAAAATTAAAAATTAAAAAATTAGCCAGGCATGGTGGCGCATGCCTGTGGTCCCAGCTACTCAAGAGGCTAAGGCAGGAGCAACACCTGAGAAGTTTGAAGCTGCAGTGAGCCATGACTGCACCACTGCACTCCAGCCTGGGCGAGACCCTATCTTTAAAAAGAAAAAAAAGAAACCTAAGACTTAGCAATAACGAAAGGAAAGTGAACAAATAATATAAAATAATCACCCAATGTGGCTTGTTGTGAAGTACATTAAGGTAAGTTCCTCTTCACAGATCCCCTTGGAGGGCTGCCTCCAAGACTTCCCATCTGACTCCAGGGGCAGAGATCATCTCAATCCTACTAGCCTCTTCAAAGTCCAGGTCCGAAAAGATAGAGGTCCCATAAAAGGGTTTCCACTTCTCCTAAAGCCACTCGTCAAATTCCAGACAGCCCTGGAATTGCTCAGTCTTGCATTCCCCCAAGATGCCTGACTCCCTTTACAGACAGTCCAATCCCACACCCACAGGTCTTTTCCTTCAGCCTCAAAAGAACGACCCTATGAGAACAGGCTAAATCAAGTATTCACACATCTACAAGGTATTTTTAGAAACCTCTTCCTTCCGAGATAGTAGCTCATGAAAATAGACAAAATGCTTCCTTCCTTTTTTATCTTCCTGGCTTGCTCATTTCCACGAGATGGATAGAACTTCAATACTCCCCCTTGAAGGAAACGTCATAGGCAAGTCAAGCTGATCTCTTATAACCTAGAGACATTCTATGTAATCCTAGTTTCATGTATGTAAGAAAACCTATGTTGTGTCCATAAAAATGAATTAACTCATATGGAGCTTAGGTTATGAATCTTTATAATTCAAGTGATATGAATAAAAAGGTGATAAACCAAAAGCTGTCTATCACATCCCCGTAGCCGGGGTTTTTCAACTTCAGCACTACTGGCATTTTGGGCCAGAGAATTCTTTGTTGTGGGGGCTGCCCTGTGCACTGTAGGTCGTTTAGCAGCATCCTTGGCCCTTACCCACTAGATATCTGTAACACACACACACACATGCACACACAAATACATACATATCCCAGTTATGATAACCAAAAGTGTCTCCAGGCATTGCCAAATGTACTCTAGGGTATATTCCTTGGCTGGGAACCACTAATGTAGTTCCAATTTGCAAAAATGAGTCATTTTATCCCACCACCAATGGAAATATATGTTTTGTGTACACACAGGTATTTTGGGTTTAGTATGTGTTAAGCCATCTCTTGTAATGAAAAGAATTTGCAATGCCAATGGCAACACAGAGAAAAGCTACAAGACAGGTATTTGGAACTGTATTCCAAAGCTTCATACCATATTATGAAACAACATAAAGAATACTATAAACAAATATTCAGCAGACACATTTATATTCAGCAAAGATAAAAATAAAAAAACATTATATGTGTGTAGTGACCCTATTTTATGAAGGATTTAATTTTTTTTTTTATAACTTCGGATAACCCTCTCAGCAGAGTACAGAGCTGAAACCATCTGTATTAGTCTGTTCTCAGCTGCTAATAAAAACATACCCAAGACTGGGTAATTTATAAAGGAAAGAGGTTTAACTGACTCACAGTTTAGCATGGTTAGGGAGGCCTGAGGAAACTCACAATCATGGCAGAAGGGGAAGCAAACATGTCCTTCTTCACATTGCAGCATCAGGAAGAACGAGTGGCCCAGCAAAGGGGGAAGCCCCTTATAGAACCATCAGATCTCATGAGAACAGGATGGGGAACACTGCTCCCATGATTCAATTATCTCCACCTGGTCCCTCCCAGGACACATGGGGATTATATGGATACTATAATTGAAGATGAAATTTGGGTGGGGACACAGCCAAACCATATCACCATCCAAAAATTCAACTCTAATCTAGTCATCTACTTGGGAAAAAATATTCCCACAATATCACCACATTGATAACTTCACCATTCAGTACCTAGTTTAAGAAAAAATAATGTTAGCAGGCTGCCTAGACTAACAATATTAACATACTGAATATATGTGGTTCTGCAAAAATTAATTGACATCTTTCCATTGCATTCCAAAGAAGAAAGGAGAAAAATTGTTTGGTGAAGTCAGGATCTACTATCACTTAAAACATTGTTAATACCACAGATTGCAGGGTCCTTTGTAACCTTGATATTAACTTAGTAATATGAGTGATAATTATTCAGAAGGAAAATAAAGCCAAAATGTATTTTGGGGGCCTATAACCACTTATTGATTAAATTAGCATTTGTGTCCATTTGCTGTAAACTACTTCAAATTAAAGTATCCAAACACTGTTCTTTTTTATGTATATATAATAGTCTCACGGAAAAAAAATTATAGCTGCATTTTACTTTATGTTCCATTTTAGATGCAGATAGTTGGACTGAATAAATTTAAAATGTAATTGAACGGCCAAAGGATAAAAATATCCTTTTCTGACTCAGACTAGTTCAATCTGTCATCGTAATTTTTTAAAAAAATGAATTCACACTAAAAAAAAATAGGTTAATGGAATAGAAATTTGTCTTCCTGTTTTATGTTGCCCTCTCTCCTCCAGTCCACTTGCCAGAAGACATTTCAAGTGCAATTCCTCTGAAAGCTACAGATTTAATAAGTTAATGGATGGTTACCATTCTTGTTACTAGGCTGATTCTATTCAGTTTAGATCTAGAAAAATCTTTTTGTTGTTGTTGTTTCTGCACAATTTCCTGCCATTAAAGAAAAAAATCAAGTGACATGGTGAGTAGAAGAGAAGAGCAAACAGGGTTAGTTTCTGCAGCAATTTCCCGAGTATTATTTTCTTCTTTTGAGATTCAAAATGAGACAAAGACACTCCTCTGTATTTCTAATGAAAAAGTGGGCAATAAATTTACAAATCTGTGCTAAGCCAAATGAACTCATTACCATGTTATGAAACAGTTTAACACACTTTGATCAATATATTAGCTGCACAAACACAAATATGCTACAGTATTATTACAATGTAAGCAAACCTGAGTGGCCTATGCTAATAAGCAATAAGACATAAAAGATGTAAAAGCATTAGGATATTTGAAGAAAAGCCAAATACCTTTAATACTCCCCAGAAATGGCATTCTCGCAACTCTTTTGTACATATGTATAAATCCCTTAAACACAAAGAAGTCTTACAAATTTATTCCTATTCTTTTATCAAGTTAGTTAAAAACAAATGAACAAGAAATTAAAGAGAAGGTACTGTAATAAAGTTAGAATATTCTAACTGAAAACAATTATAATGAAACGATTTAGATTCCCATAGAATTATAAACATTTTTCAAGGGATATTTTGCAATGCAATTTTTTTTTTTTTTTGAGACACAGTCTCACTCTGTTGCCCAGGCTGGAGTGTAGTGGCTCGATCTTGGCTCACTGCAGCCTCCGCCTCCCATGTTCAAGTGATTTTCCTGCCTCAACCTCCTGAATAGCTGGGATTACAGTAGGCACCTGCCACCATGCACAGCTAATTTTTTTTTCTTTTTTTTTGTATTTTAGTAGAGATGGGGTTTCCCCATGTCGGCCAGGCTGGTTTCAAATTCCTGACCTCAAGTGATCCACCCACCTCGGCCTCCCAAAGTGCTAGGATTACAGGCCTGAGCCACTGTGCCTGGCCCAATGCAATTTTTAAAACAATGTTTTCTTCTTACTCTTGAAACTTAAAACACTGCAGGTTTATTTCATAGTTTTTAAAAAATACACTTATTAGAGTAAGAGCTTTTGTTTCTCAGAAAAAGACCTTTGTAATTTAAAGTAGCATGCTAAATTCTTAGATTTTTCTTCAAATACATTTGTATACCTCATCTTTCAACTAAGAGTATTAGTTTTCAACAATGCATAATTGACAGAAAATTGTGTTGAAATTGTAGTATTATTTAATTCTGGGAATTTAGCCAGTCAGGTATCAGAGATACACAGTTCTTTGAACAGAACTGGAAAAATATCAATAGTATGTAAATGTGCTTACTGCTCTTCCATTGTTCTAACTCCTCTATCAAAATTATATTCAAATTTCACAGAAGTGAAAGCAAAAAGCTTAATTCTTGTCCTGAAAGAGAGACAATTTTTTAGATTAAAAAAGTTACCTTCCTAGTTTCAGATATTTAATCATACAAAACCTCTAACTCTGAGACACCTTTAGGGCCTCTACTAGAAAAATTCCCTCTGTAGCTGTTGGCACAAACTTGACAAACTTGCTGAACTGTGCAGATGTTGAAGCAGCTCTCAGTTACACCGGGGAAGAAAGGGGAACGAGACATTCCACAGCTGCCTACAACAGCTTCCTTCCCAGGGGCACAGTTGCAGGCTCTATCAAGCTCAATCACTTTGCAGAGCAACTGGGGATCCCAAGCAGGGGCAAAGAAATCCCAGGGCAGCTTAAATTTCTCCCAGTACCACAGCAAGAAGTAACACTACTTAAAAAGTAACCAGTTACTTTCAACAATTATGTTTGTAGTGGGGGGAGGGTCGGGTCGGGAGGGTGAGGAAGAATGAAGAATAGTATCTGTAGTAAGAGAAAATAAAAGATGTTTCATATTTTTAAAATTTCAAGCTACTTATATCAGATCTTCCTTAGGTCTTTGTTATGAAAATAACTATGAATATTTGCTCTTTATTCCTAATCAATTTTTTTTTCTTTAGGGGTGGGAGAGAATAGCCAAGTTGAAAAAATACAGAACTTAACAGTTATTTCAACAATTGTAACACATTCATTGCAGGGTTTTAAAAGGATGTAATGACAGTAATATGTTTAAATGTATTCCACTCTTCCATTTTATGAGTATATATTCTTACAAGTTCTTTTCAACGTTTTTAAATACTAAAATAATTGTATTAATGATATGATGTGACTAAAAACAAGCAGCTAGGGAATGTTCTTCCCTACTTGAGGATAACTGATGCTACAGTAGATGCCATTTCCTTAGGGTAAACCAGAAAGGAAGGTGTTAATAAACATGTAACTCCACTAAATAACTGAAATACACAGATCTCTATTCCCCATAAAATTATACTTTTATACTAATCTTCTGGGGTAGTAAAAGACAATATATAGATGCATACATAGTTTTTATACCTTAAATTTATAATATTGTTAAAATTATTACTTTTTACTTGGTTAGAAAACCATTACTGTACCACCACATAAGCACTTGCAAGAATTCACCAGATACAATAATAAAAACAAAAATGATGGTGATGTTACAATTAATTGTGGGTTTGCTATGATCAAGCACTATGCTAAGAGCCTTCAATAAATCACTTCACTTACCCTTCCCAATGATACTATTTCCATTTTATAAATGAAGAAATTAACTTATAAAGTCACTAAGCTAGTAAATGGTACAGCCAGAATTTAAATTTTTATATTCTAAAGTCCATACTCTTGTTATTATATTGTATTGTATTGAAAATGACATTTGTACATTAATTTGGAACATTTTAAGTATTTTTGAAATCAATTTTAAAGGTTTACATTGCATCATTAAATTGTTATATTCAGAGCAAAATGGCCTCTCTACATGAGATGTACTAGTTAAATCTTGCTTATATTGCTTATAATACCTTTTTCTTCTCTAACTACTGATTTTTTTTTAATAGCCAAAAAAGCTCATTTCAACCTAGAGTATTAGCAATACAACAATTTCCTAAATGTTTTCATATGTTTCCTAAATTTTAGATGTCTATCTTTTTATTTTAGATTGATCCTCATGGCCACAAGTCAAGTAGCTAATAGATAATTAATTTTATGTTATATAACAGACAGGCATGTAAACACTAAACTAAGAAAACTTTTTTATTCCATATTGATGCTAAAATATCAACAGGAAGACTTGAAGCCTCAGAAGGCCTTTATTTATAGTTCAACAACATTCCTCCAAGACAATGCAATATACTACAAGCAAGGAGAAATCCGAGGCAGAAGTTGATGACATATGGGGTATGTGTAGAACTTCTGGTTAATGGAAGTTCCAAGATGTATAAATAAAAAACGATGTGTGAGTTGGTGGAAAAAACTATAAGGCAAGTCAATTTTTTAATTAAAAAATTATGTAGCATAAACAATGCTAATGAGCCAAAAGTCCCAAGAGATTAGTATTGTATCTGCTTCATTTTAATGTTTCATTCACTTTTTATAAGTTACATCTACTCACTTGAAATATCTCAAGCAGAACCCTTTTTATAAAATAGAGTTTTAAAGATATTCTTTGTCCTTGTTCTCAATAGATCATCATTTTCTACTCAAGTTGTCAATTTGAGGACAAATCACACACACACACAGCCCTAAATCTTTAAATGAATCACCAGAAAGTAAATACCTGGAAGTTCTTCATAAATTTCATCATCTATTGGTTGACTGCTTGTTGGTGGATTGCTTATTGGTAGAGGATGATCAACATCATCATATAATTCTCCTCTCTCATCATAATCCTCAGGAATAATATCAGATTCCATATCTATAAAACACATTTCATGATGTAAATTTTAAAAGAATGCAGAAGATATTTTTAAAACTATACTTCATAAATAAATGCAGCCCTACAAAATAACAATATTGTTACATGTTATGTCCTTAACTAAAATCATGTTTTTTTTTTTTTTTTTTGAGACGGAGTCTCGCGCTGTGTCACCCAGGCTGGAGTGCAGTGGCGCGATCTCGGCTCACTGCAAGCTCCGCCTCCTAGGTTCACGCCATTCTCCTGCCTCAGCCTCCGAGTAGCTGGGACTACAGGCGCCCGCCACCACGCCCGGCTAGTTTTTTGTATTTTTAGTAGAGACGGGGTTTCACCGTGTTAGCCAGGATGGTCTCGATCTCCTGACCTCGTGATCCACCCGCCTCGTCCTCCCAAAGTGCTGGGATTACAGGCTTGAGCCACCGCGCCCGGCCAAAATCATGTTTAAAATTGTTTTGTAAATATGTGAATTTTAAGGTAAGCCAATTGGTACTTACAAAAAAGATGCTGTTTAAAATCTGAAGTGGTCTGTATAAATAGCAGTCACATTCACTTGGTCATTCTCACAGAAGTCAGTAAGTTTTTGTATATGAAAACCCAAACTACTCTGTTATTTAGTATTTAAAGACTGTGATAACTCATTCAATTATCTTACCTTGCAATACAAATTTCAGCTGCTGTACCCATTCCTCAGCATCTTTGGGAGAAGCTGCTGTAAACTAATATAAAATAAACAATAAAAACGAAAATCACCACAGTAGAAATGAAAGGTATGTTGTATTCTTACCATTTATTTAAGACTATTAGTAATTCTTTTCATGTCTAGTGGAACTTTTCTTGCAAGGATGCTTCTTATAATGTACAGTTAATTTTGACAAATTTATGCAATTGAAGCAGAGGATGATGAATTTGAAACTCTGATCAGCAGCTGGCAGCTGTGCAGGAAAAAAAAAGCTGCTTCTCTTCATCAATGTCAAAGATAGAACTGATGAACAAAATTTGCCCTTGACAATTAGAAGACACCCATGAATTTCTTTAGACTGCTGGATACAGTTTTCTTAAAAATGTTCTTGTCAGATTCCAACACACTACCTGACAACTTAATTAACTGGCTTTCAACTGCAATCTCAGATACTTAAAACTGATTAAACATACATTCCATATTGAAGCCTAGCTGATAGCTCTTGAATTGCAGAGCTGATGTGTACCTTTACCTTCATTTTCTCCCACACTCCTAAGCAATACAATATGTATTATCACTCTGATATTTGTCTTTTGATAATTTTACTCTTTCTGCTATGTAACTCTTTTGGAAGATCACCTAGTTCTATCAGATATAAATGCAACATGGGAAGTAATCGATAAGTTATATATTCTCTTTATCTTTTTCAAGAAGATAGCGTTTGAACTAATCCGAAATTTAAAAAAAATTCCCCTTATATGAATGTTCAATGCATAATGTATTTAAACACCAGTATTTTTATTATTGTTAACATGTCAAGGAGAGTATTAATCAAATGTCAACGTCTCTATAAATGAAATCAAAACATTTTATCAACTTAATTTCAAGGCAACATAAAAAGTACAACCTGATATATACGTTTATCAGGAGCAGAGATTTCAAAACAGCAATCTTTCTTTCCATCCTTTCTTAGAGTGTTATTCATTCTGACACTGTAGCCATCTAATGCAAATTCACCTTTCTGTTGTTTGTCTGTTGAAGATAAAACCAGTTAGAATTTCATTTATTAATATTAATGCTCAATTATCTTTTATTTAAAAGTTCTTCGTCAATTCTTGGAAATAATTTTTTTTGGTTATATTGCTTTAGTAATATAATGCTTAGGTAATGTTTTTTAGAAATTATTTTTAATTCTGAAACATGTAAGTATTAGGGATGATTTGATTTAAGAAGGAGGTCTGCAGATCATGGTCTTATTCAGAAGGAAGCATGGAAACATGACACTCTAGGGTAGGGAAAATTCAGGAACTAGAACTTAGAACTTGCTAGACAAACCCACCACAAACCTGTGGCTCTTTCAGATTTAGTTGGCCATCTGACCAGCTGAAAATTTGTTGAGCTTTATTTACTGTTATCTCCTTTCACCTACCCCTCCCCAGCACCACCACCAAAAAGAAGCTTCTAAAACAAAAGTTTTCTTTAAAAAAGGTCTCCTAACTTGGTACAAATTTATCCCTAACTTTACAAAGCAAACTGAAACTAAACTAAACTACCAATTACAAAAAAGATGTGAAGGGAAAAAAAACTATGTGGATAGAGAAGAGTGGTAAAGCAAGTACAGAAGCATTAGTTACCAAAAAAAGAGGGAAAGTTTCTTATCCAATCAGTGAACAGTTGAACTAGTAAAGCACATTTGAATCTCACATGATAAAGAGGCAAAAGATGATTAGAGCTTTGGTCAGATATTATTTTAAAGACAAATAAAGTGGGAATATAACAAAAGACTTAACATTCTGAAACTGAAAATAAAATCAGTCAACCTTCCTACTTCACCCAGTTATACCATTTTGATAGAAAAACTGCACAGCTATAGGTTTATTTCCTAGATTAACAAACAATATTAAAAACATGAGTAGGGACAAACTCTTTTACTGAGCTCAGGGTAAATACAGAAATGCTTTCATGTTGTGGGGTGTGCTTTTTCAGTTCAATGTACCAATAAAAGATACAGCACCTTTTCTTAAATACACAAGCTAAATACCTAAAGTAACTAACAGACATTTTTAAAAGGTCATAGAGATTATATCTTGTTCAAAATATCAAATGAGAAAAAAAATCTCAGTTCCTGGGAAACTCTAATCACATTTAGTCATAATTTACATCTCTCTGAACATCTAAAGAAACAATCAAAGTTTATTTCATGAAAAAAATCTACAATAAACTATGTTTTTCACAAAAACTACACAGTACTTTAAAGATTAGAGCAGCATTTCCCAAAGATATTACTAGGTTTCTGTGATCAAATCAATTTGGGAAACGTTTTACTGAATTAAACAGAGTTAAGCGGTTTTGTTAGTTCAGGCCTTCTTGGGGCCCATAGTACATTTACATACTAATTAAACTTCTAAAAGAAAAATTCAGTATGTAGCATTTCCAAAAATTATTTGTCTGTGGAATTGTTTTTTCACAGAATATTTTATGGTACTCCCAGGATATATTTTGTAAGACACCTAACTAGGAAACTATTGGGGAAAAAGTATTAAAATGATAAATGGTTAAGCATGGTTGGTTTCTTGTAAAATTCTCAAAAAAAGACTAAATCATTCACTCACTCATTTGACAAATTGATACCGAGCACTTGAAACAAGCCAGGCAGCATTATAGGTTTGCTGAGATAAAAGCTAGAACACCTTATCAGACCTTTTGCACCACTTTCCCAATGATCTACTAAATTGCAAAAGGAACTTAATGTTCACGACGAAAAGTGGAAGTAATGTCAGGCAAAATATCAAAGCCATACTGGACAATTTTGAGAGATTTCCTTAAACTCTCCAGAAGAAAGAGAATTTTCAGGGACCAGATTTAGAGGAAAGCTGTTCCCTTGCTGCACAAGGGTTCGATTGCTCCACTCACTAGGTCCATCTGGCCTAAAACCTATGCCTTCTACCTCCAATTTCGGTCTAAAATTCTCATCAATGTAACTTGAATGGAGGTGGAAATGCATGAGGAGTGGGAGTCTACACGTGGAGATGTAAAATCAGCACTACAAAGATTTAGTTTGGAAGAGCTGAGGGGAACAGATCTTTCTGGGCCGGATTATCTAATAATCTAGAAATAAGACATCAGGCAGCAAAATTAGGCAACGCCAACTTAGACTAGCAGATTTATTTTAGCCAAACTCCCTAGAAATATGCTACGGGGCTATGTATCAGAACTTCTGTTACAGTCCAAGAGGAGGACAGTATCAGCCTCTACTGAGATGAACCAGAGAGAAGCCACAAAGCCAATTTATAGGTAAGCATCTCAGATTTTATAGACATGTACTTGTTCAAGGATAAGTAAAAGAGGAACAGCAAATACAGATGCCATAAAAATATTATGTAAAACAGAAACATAACATAGCACTTGAGAAGTAGAAAGCACAAGCAAAGTAGGCAAAATGGAAGTAAACTTTAGCCAACTGCTTTGCATATTTTATAAAAGTAAACACACAGATTCTGAAACAGATGAAAGATGAAACAATGTAATATAAAATAAAAAGAGAAAAGGCTGAGACAAGTAGGAATTAAAATGAAACTGGCAAAATTAGGAACAAATAGGCTGTACAAGGAAGTGGAAAATGCAGCAGCAAAACAAATGATGTATTAGAAGTAATAAAAAGTAGAACTAACATTGTGGAAAACCAGATCAGATATACCTTGGAAAGCTCACTCAGCAGATAGAAAATAAGACTAAGGGGAGGGGGAAGGGGCAAAAGGGAGTATGATAAATATGGAGGGCTGAAAAAAATACAACATAAGAAAAATGGGTTTTCTGGAAGAAGAGTAATAAATAAATGCCAATAACCAAAGACATAATATAACAAAAGAAAACTTCATTCAATCAAAGAAAGACCTAACTTTGCAGAACAAAAGGATGCTGTTGTTTAACCAAGCAAAAATAATAAAAAGAAACTAATATCTAGACCTATCCAACTGATTGATTGTATTTGAGGATAAACACTTATATAAACATCCAAGTCAGGTAGGGGTATGGGCCCAGAAAGGTTGAAGAGAACAGAGGAAACTCACAACTCTTTCTAATAGCTTTTGCAGAACCATAACCATGAAGTAGCCATATCTCCAATTAGCCAATACAGGACAGGAAGTTCAAGACATGAAATGGGCAGACGTGGCTATAAGACAACACTGTTCTTCTCCTTTCACATTAGTTTCTCTTCTGGTGAGAGAAACTTCATCATTATATGGTAAGTCATAAGAATTTACATATAGATTAGTTCCACAATGCTTTTTGGGATAGTTTCAAGGGTACCTGTTAACAAAATTATCAAAAATAGTAAAATGCCAATCAAATAGGAAATAAAGCTAAAAAGTCCATTTACCCAGCACTGTGAAAGACTAATATTTTATCTAGGTGAACTTCACAAATAGCAAAAGCTTATTCCTTTAAGTGCCAAAACTTTTAAAAATGTTAATCATTGTGATGCAAAGCTTTCGAAAATATATCCTTCCCTAAATTTACAAACAAGTCTTTTAAACATAACATTGTTTTCTTAACATAGCATCATTTTGAATGTTAGTTTTTGTAACACATTGATACCCTCAGAATTTTTGAGGTGTTTGTTCCTCTATTACATTTGTCTCAGCTTCTGTTTCACACTTTAACCTAACCTCTATCATGCTTTGAATGTAATGTCTACAGAACTGAAGGCTGCCAGGAAAAACTAGACAATGAAATCTATTGTAACAGTAATTCAATTTTACACTAATCCTAATTCAGTAGGTTCAAGGTAAAAAGCAGTTGTCTCTGATCTCCTACAAAACAAAATGCATAAGGCTAGTAAGAGCAATTTCCTTCTACTTTTTCACTGGCTTTTAGGTTTACAGCTGTGTTCTGGGGTTTTTATAAGCTGTCAAAAAGACAACTCACATTTACTGAGCTTCTATACATCAAGAACTTAATAGAACATATCTCATATATACCTGGTAATAATTCTATACAATAGAAGAGACATATTATATTCCCAGCACTGATGGGAAAACAAACTTAAACCAATTTGCTCACAGTCACACAAAGAGTAAAGAATAAAAGCCAGGACCCTAAGAAAGTCTGATTCTAAAGCCTTGTTTTTTCAGCCATTTCACACTGTTTTCCAAGAAGGTGTTTCTCAAAGTATATTTTAAGAATCACCTATGTTAGAATCATCTTGGATGCCTGTTAACACAGAATTGGCTACTATTCTGCACTTGCTATATAGGAATCTCTGTGGGTGAGTCTAGGAAACCAAATTTTTAGCAAGCAACCCAGGTGATTTTGATACACACTACAACCACTGTCCTCAATACAACGTGAAATTTACAAAGTCACAGTAGAGAAAATAAATGTTATTTTGCATTTCGTCCTACAATGTAGGTCAAACTTTCTCAGTTTTCTTTATGGGTTTCTCTACCTCTGCCCATCTCTTAAAAAGCTATGATGGGTTGTTCTAAGTCTTGCTCTCTTCTTACATTACACTCTCCCTGGGCAATCTCATCTAATTCCAAGAATTAAATTCCTATCAATATACTTGTGACTCATGATTCTTTACTTTTAGTTCATTTTGAAAACTGTATATCCAAATCTTCGTCTGCTCACTATATATGTTTCATCTCTCAAATGTCCTATAGGTTCACTGAATAGAAAGTGTCCACAATGGAGATCATCTTATCCCCACTCCCAACACTTGTTTTGGCAACAACTGTAATATTTCTTGTTGTAGTCCCCATCTCAATAAATGCCACCTCCATTAATTCAAGCTCCCAAACCAGAAAACTGTGCACCATTTTTAATTTTGCCCTTTCCTTCACCAACTGCCCCGACGTTACCCCCTACACTCTACTGCCACCTACCAAAATCTAAACAGACCTTCTATTTTTCTGGCAAATATACTTGCTTTTTCTCTTCTTCATTGGCTCTCAGAAAAACATGCTTAAAACAACAACCACTCTCATACCATTTTAAATATAGCATAAATATTGCAACTGAATAATTCCAAATCTTTTAGCATCCCTACAAGTTATGGACATTTATTATTTGGGGCTCCCCAGCATCCATGCATCTTTCCTATTTTAATTCCAAGACTGCCAGGGATAGGGCTTAGTTTTCCACCACAGAAACTGGAGGGAGGTGGATTTTCCCTGTTCCAACTTAATCAAAGTGGATGCTCCAGACTGGAACCTAAATCTCAAGTAAGTAACAAAAGGATCAAGACAGGGTTCAGAATCCATTCTGGTGGCAATGGCATTCATTGATTGATGGTAGTGCACAGTGGCAACAGCACATGTCCTGGCTTGGCAAGGCCCAAGGCCAGTCGTGTGTCCCAGTAAGATTTTTCATGGATTATGCTCAAGATCCAGCCCCCTTACCTACCTTAGTTCTTGCTTGCTTGCTGAGCCTGTGTGTAGCATTCTCAGCAGTTCTGAGAGTTGAGATTTTCCTAATAATTTCCCTTTCTGCATTAAAAAAATTGGTTTCCGATGGGCATACCAAGAACACTAACTTAGTACAAATGGCTAGCAATAAAAAATATGAAATGTGTTCAGCAATATCTACTAGTTATATTTAAGAAGGCCTTTTCCCCTCAGTGTATAGCTTATGTTATTTCCACAAGTATTAATACTCAGTAGGGAAAAGAAAAATATGCCCATCAATACTTGACCTTGGCACTAAATTTTATCAAACTGATTAGCAAGATGTTCCAGCTCCTCAGTTAAAGATATATGAACATTTTCCTTTGGTTTATACAGCTTGCAGATGCCGATGCTAAATCAGCCACTTGAAATTTATCTCTGGGGTTTTGTGTAGAAGTTAGACTAGATATTAAACCAACAACATTCATGGTCATCAGATCCTTAGTAAAACTTAGTTGGTACCTGACTATTTCAGCATGTTGATGAAATCCTACTAAACATCAGATGTACATTTTAACTGCTGTATACTGTTAGAGGGTCTCTTAGCCATAAAGGCAGAAAGTAAAGGTATAGCTTTAATTTAGTGTTTGTAATCCCAGCTACTCAGGAGGCTGAGGCAGAAGAATCGCTTGAACACAGGAGGCGGAGGTTGCAGTGCGCCGAGATCATGCCACTGCACTCCAGCTTGGGCAACAGAGCAAGACCCCATCTCAAAAAAAAAAAAAAAGTTTACTGTGATAAGTTTTAAAGCTAATACTTTCATATCAAAGATCCAAAAGTCTATAAAATTGCAATAATTTCTGATAAAGGTAGAATTAATGGTTCCTATTTCTTAAGGAATAAAGATATCCTTCTTCACCTACCAGATGGAGATAGAATTTAAATTTTTAAAATATCAGAATTCACTTACACATTTTACATATATCATCTTGATATAATTATAAAATTACATAATTATAATTATAAAATGACAGAATTTGTTTCTGTCAAGTGAATCACAAGAAAAAAGGTAAGCTTTTACAGCTTTCTATTAAGTTGCTATTATAAAACAACAGAACTTCTAATTATATAAATATAAGTACTGTCACTTTAACATATTCACAACAATATTAAAAGAGAAATATGATGCTTTTTCAACATCAAAATATATTTTATAATTTTAAAACTTCAAAGAGAACATATATGTCCTCTTTTTTTCCTATCATTGGTGAAGTTGTGGAGAAGTGGAGAGCAGGGAGGTAAATTTCAATGAAAACTTTTATTTCTCTGCCAAGTTCTGAAAGTTTTGTTAAATTCTCCATATGAAGCCCAATTTTCTACTGACTTTTATTATATATTGAAAAGATATTACAATGAAAAAATTAAAACCACATAATGTAACAAATAACCTTGGAATGACTTTGTAGATCAGGGTGACTTGTAGCTCCCATTTACTAGACGGTGCTAATGTATTCTTGAATCAGGTTTCAGCAAAAGTCCTGAAAGGAGGTACTAAGAACTGACAATCCCCTCCTTAAAAATGGGGAGAGACTAGGTTCATATCATAATGTTGATTCAAGATCATACAGAAGATAAACAGAAAAAGGGGAAAAAACCCACAATAGTTTAGAACAGGTTCCTAAATGGGCCATCACTTACGTGCACCTTGGAGGGGTTGGTAATAATCATCAAGTTGTAGAAAAAGCATAGCTTTGGAGGCAGAGAGATCTGCATTAAATCCTCGTTCTGCCTCTTAACAGCCCTGTGTTGACCTCTCTTGTTTAGACTACTTCAAAGTCCTGCGAAATGGTCCTGTTGACCCAGACTCTATCCATCCCAAACCATTCTCCATAATCCTATTACAATTACTTATTAAAAACCAAATCTGGTCATACAATGCTCTGCTTAAAGGTCATATTCAAAACAAAATCTTTAGCAAGGCCCTTATTCTCAGAAGGTTCTTATCAACCTGGTCTAATCCACTTCTTTAGCCTTACGTGCTCCCTCCCCTCACTCACTCCAAGCTCCAGCCTTCATTCCATCTTTGATCCCATCCACAGTCTTTCACAACTCAGAATCTCTGCTATTCCCTGACCTGGCAAGCCCATTTTACCCTTCTTCCCTGTCTTAGTCTGTTTATGCTGCTATAACACCCAAAATTGGGAAATTTATAAACAACAGAAATTAATTTCTCAGTTATGGGAGCTGGGAAGTCCAAGATCAAGGTACCTGCAGGGTCAGTGCCTAGTGAGGGCTGCTCTCTGCTTCAGGATGCCACCTGATTGCTGCATCCCCCAGAAGAGTTGAATGCTGTACCATCACATGGTGGAAAGGCAAAAGAAGGGTTCCACAGCTCTCTCCAGACTTCTTTTTTATAAAAAGACATATCCCATTCTTGAGGGTAAAGCCCTCATGCCTTAATCACCTCCTAAAATCCCCAGCTCTTAATACAATCTCCTTGGGAGTTAATTTCCAACATGTGAATTTTGGAGGTACACATACATTCACACCATAGTATTCAACCAACAAACTCCTACTCATTCTTTCAGGCCCAATGAAGTGTTCTCTCCACCAGGACATCTTCCCTAACTTCCCTAGGCAGTTAGCTTTCCCTCATTTGTGATCCAAAGATAGCTTATTTAAATTACTTACTGTACTGCATTGAAACGGTCAGTTTACCTGCCCAGCTCCCTCTTCTAACCAAACAACATCCTTCCCTCTCTCACTGATATCCACAAAACCCAAACTGTGAGCACCTCTAAGGATCTTTGGATCCTCAGTGCCTACTAGCTAACAAGTGTCTGAAAAAATATTTATCAAATTTAGAGAAAGAATGAGTAAGTGAATGAACGAGTGAATGACTTGAAGGACATCTGAACATCTAGGACCTAAGAATTTTGATGAATGAGACTCATGACAATCAAAGGAAAAGGAAGGAGATGAAAGGATGAGTAAGATTTCCTCAGGTGTTGAAATATGTACTATATGTATTTGTTGCTTAAGGGTCCCAAATGGCTATAAATAATAAATACAGACAATATTTATTGGTACAATGGTAAGTGCATTATTTACCCAACAGGTTGGAACTACTCTTTCTAAGCCACTACTATCTTCATAAGTCAATGTGTTTTTTGGCACACACAATATGGTAGAAAATGTGAACTATGTATCTGTCAAACAGTAACAAAGCACACTTTAACCTAGTAAGTGGTGTCAACTCCTTCGTGTCTTTATAATCCATTTATCTAAATCCTACTTAGTTGGAGGATTATAGTTCTCATATATCTAGATAGGAGCTCTTCCTATTAGGTAAACGGTTCACACATACAGTAAATAAGGCTATAAAAAATCATATCTAATTTCGCAAAAGAAAAAAAGTATTTGATATAAAGGAAGGAAATCGGGATCATGTCAAACAAGCAATTAAAAACTGTCGAAAGATAGATCTGTTTTTGGAGTCCCTTAAAGGAGAGGAACTGGCTAAGAATTTCAAAGGAAACCGCCAACAGAAAAAAGAACTACTAGAAAAAAATCTAAAATTTCACTGGAAACAGGAGGCTGCAAAGTAAAAGGGAAAAATTTAAGGAAATATAAGCCACATCTTCAAACATCAACATGAAAAAGGAATGCTAAAATGGTAATTTCTTTAAAGTGAACATGTCAGGCATTTAAACCAGAGCAACTCCATCTTGAATAGGAGGTGGGTAAAATAAGGCTTTGACCTATGGGGGCTGCATTCCCAGGAGGTTAGGCATTCTTAGTCACAGGATGAGATAGGAGGTTGGCACAAAGTACAGATCACAAAGACCTTGCTGATAAAAGGATGCAGTAAAGTAACTGGCCAAAACCCACCAAAACCAAGATGGCGATGAAAAGTGACCTTTGGTTTTCCTCACTGTTCATTATATACTAATTATAATGCATCAGCATGTTAAAGACACTCCCACCCATGCCATGATAGTTTACAAATGCCACGGCAACATCAGGAAGTTACCCTATATGGTTTAAAAAGGGGAGAAACCCTCAATTCTGAGAACTGCCCACCCCTTTTCAGGAAAACTCATGAATAATCCACTCCCTGTTTAGCATATAATCAAGAAGTAACAATAAGTGTAAGCAGCTGAGCAGCCTATGCTCTGCTTTGCCTATGGAGTAGCGATTCTTTTGTTTCTTTACTTTCTTAATAAACTTGCTTTCACTTCCCTCTATGGATTGGCCTCAAATTCTTTCTTGGTTGAGATCCAAGAATCCTTTCTTGGGGACTGGATCAAGACCCCTTTCCAGTAACAGAAATGACAGAAAGGGCTAAATGGATCACAAAGTAGTTGAAATGGAAATTACAAACAATGTTACTACCATTAGGTCTCATCAAATAAGAATAAAAATGAACTCAGGAATTCAAGGTTGCAGTGAGCTATGATGGCATCACTGCAGTCCAGCTTGGGTGATAGAGTGAGGCCCCCTCATCTCTAAAAAAGAAAAAAAAAAGGGAATGTAACTAATATCCAAATAATTCTAACTAAAATGTTTTCACTGAATATATTATATTAGTGTTGGAAGTAAATATTAACACGCTTTGGGTTTTGGGGAAACTCTTGCTAATCTTTGACCTAACCATTGTTATATGTCAGTCAGGACTAGAAATGGAGGAAACACTGACATTAGTATTCATTGATTCTTAAAGAAATCAGAAATGAGAAGCCTAATTGAATCAAAGTCACAAGGATCTGAAACCTCCCTCCCCTGATCTGGTGAAAAAGAGGATATTCTGTGGAAGGTAATATCTTGATCTAAATTCACAATATCATGCAAAACTGTATTTCTATGATCTATGATAATCGTAACTGAACTTGGACTCTAAATTTTCTGACCTACTTCACTACTGACCCTTAGCAGAAGAAAGATGCTTGTTTATAGCTGTTTACAGTTTACACTTCACTGATGCCATTACTACATTTGAACATACTGTAAATTAGTGATGGAATGCAAACTAGCTACTAAATTAATTAATTTGTTAATCTCATTAGCCTAAAGGTAAGAACAACTTCCAGCATTATGTAAGTATTTCAGACTTATCTGAAATACGACAATCTTACCTGTATGTTTTTACAACAGGGGAAAAAAACTCTAAAAACTATAAATAATGTCAAATAAAACATAAATTTCCAAACAACATTGATAACAATTCCATAGGAAAGCTTACATTCAGTGATATTCTTGCCCTTTTCTTCTTAAAGTGTCCTTTCTGGAAATGAACATTATCTATTTCCATACAAGCTTTACTTCATAATATTCAACTCCTAGCCTGTTTTCCCTAGAATAAAGTGAAACTCAGAAAGCTTACAATCTTTAAATTGCATTATTTGGTGGCTTTATTTGTTCAAATAACAAACTTAAAATTATGTTAACTGTAACTAAGAGATTGATTAATTAACAATGAAGTTACAAAATGTATCCTATTATTTCTAAATTAATGTAGTGACAATAGTGGTTAAGAACATGGACTCTAATCATATTCTCTAGGTTAAAATCCTAAATTTGAGCTGGGTGCCGCGGTATGCACCTGTAATCCCAGCTACCTGGGAGACTGAGACAGGAAGATCACTTGAGTCCAGGAGTTTGAGGCGATAGGGTGTGATGACTGCACCTGTGAACAGCCACTGCTCTCCAGCCTAGGCACCAAGACAAGACCCTGTTTCTAAAAACAAAGGAAAAAAAAAATTCCTAGATCTGCCATTTTCCAACTCTGTGACCTTGAACAAGTCACTTAACCTCTCTGTTCTGTTTTCCTAAAAGTAAAATTAATGGTGCTAATAATAGTGCTTACAGAGTTGTTGCGAGCTAAACAAGTTAACACAGCTAACGTACTTAGACAAAGTGCTTAGAATGGTACCCAGTATATAGTAAATTCTATATACATGTTTGCTGTTATTCCTTAAATCTGTAAAGGGAGCTCAGAAAGGTGCCATTCATATTTAATTTTATCTAATTTTATTTTAAAATACTTAAGAAAAATAATCTATTTTCTGCCATTGAAACTCCCACGACCCTATGTTCTTAACTTTTCCAGAAATTCTACAACAGTAGACTGGATAATAAATATTTCCTAAGGTGAAAGGCCACATAGATTAAAGTTATTTTACTCTCTTTTCCAATTCAATACAACACAATTGTTTTAGTTCTGAGGGCATTCTGGTATTTGGAGCATTTGTCAAATAATGAATCGTAAATTAGATTATAATTGTTATAGTTTCCAGTTATTATTTGTTTGTCTTCAGTTTACTCTGTACCCAAAAGAGGGGGAAGGGATGGCCAAAAAATTCTTATGCAACAGTAGTTGATATAATTGAACACCAACATTACCTTTATCACTTCCATAATAATAGAATACTGTTTTACTGAGAGCACACCACCGTTTCTGCCATTCAAATCCCAGAAAGCTGTGATCTGCAATAAAGAGGGGAAAATGTAAGGCCATTTCCTTACTGTAAAAGAAAAAGTTAATTAATATGATTTCTAAGATTCCTCTGGGCTCTAACATTCTGTGACTAATTTGTATCTTCTTTTCCAAGAGACAAAAAAACCAAACAACAACAAACCAACAAAGCCAAAGGGAATAAAGTAAAGTAGCTACGGGGCTGCCATACTTATGGGATCAACAGCATGGCTAACCCAGTTTTCTGACAGGGACAGTCAAAAAGGCATCTGACTATACAATCTTGAGATAATTGATCCATTTGGGTCTCATTTTCTCATCTGTTATAAAAAGAAGGGGGAGGAGCTAACCTAGATTATTTTTGTTACTCTTTCAGTTTTAAAATTCAGCTAAGAAAAGCAAAATGAAATATAAATAGAGGCCCAAAGGGACTACCAGAGAGATAAGCAGAATGGTAATGAAAAGACTGCTTTTCATTTCTCATATTGTAAAACCACCTCCATATTTCATTTCCATTAAATATTGGTGTTGAAAAAGTGAGACCATATGGTCAACTCCCAATTATCACAGCCAATGGAGAGGAACACTGAAATGAATAATAGACAATGGCAGACAAGATGCCAGGCTTGATCTGAACCATGGTGCATGCCAGGTTGGGCACAGGAGAACCTGCTGCTCAGCCCAGTGAGATACTGGTGAGAAATCCCACCTTTGAGAATATAGTCATGGCCTGCAGCTTTCCTTTGAGAGGCAGGAAACAGCTCCTGAATCATTTACAAACAACCAAGGTTGACAACTAAAAATCTGACCTAATGTTTCTTATTAAAAATTATTTAAAGCTAAGAGCTATATTTTGTGGTTTGGATAATGTCATTCAGATTTTCTTACAATCTTAAAACTCTTTAATCACCTAAAACGAATATTGCCTCCACATATATACTACAAACATGTTCTATCTAAGGATGAAACCATTTTTACATTTTTCATTAGAACCTTAAGTTTACCTTTTCTGCGTTTTTCAAGGTAGCCAGCCTTTAGAACAAAAGGAAGGTCTTGTGCTGCAATCGGAGGAAACTGGACTCCTATGAGAAGTTGGGGAGAGAAAAAAAAAAAAGCAGTGGGTAATCCATTTCAGGAAAAACAAGTGCCAGATCTCATTAGATTCAGTGTGCTTTTAAACAATTACTGAAATTGTTTAAATCTATTAGCCTTGTTTCATATCCATTCCATAGATTAATCCCCTCTATCCCTCCTAAAAGTCTCAAAAAGTAAAAAAAAAAAAAAAAAAAAAAAAAGTTCTGTACTCCTACATCTTAATATATCCTCCCAAAATACAAGACTGAGAAACTATTATAAATAAATGCAATAAATCTCTGAAACAGAGGTTAAGAATTCCTAACAAATCATAGCTTCTTTATATTTATATTGAATTAATTCTTTAAAAATTTCAATACATATTGACTCTTACCTGCATAATCCCTATTCCTACCAAGTAAAACATAAAATGCTTTTCCCCTAGAAGCAAATGCTGAAACTTGTTTCTTTGAGCCCACAGCAAATATTCTCTCTGTTTGTATTCAGAGAAATCTTATGGACATTCCACTGAGTGAGTATGCTTTAGGTTTTTATAGGGCATTTAAGAGTCTAAAACTAGATAGATCTGATAAAACTATTATAAACAAACACTGGATCCCTAAAAAAAGTTTCTAAATCAAGCTAAAGTTAAATTGATTAGAAATTGTATATTCACAGTCATGGATTATAGGTTACTCAATTTTACAAGTGTTCAATATTTTTATAAACTTCATTAGAAACATAATAGTTATCTGCCCGGTGCAGTGGCTCATGGTTGTAATCCCAGCACTTTGGGAGGCTGAGGCAGGCGGATCACTTGAGGACAGGAGTTCAGGACCAGCCTGGCCAACATAGTGAAACCCTGTCTCTACTAAAACTACAAAAAAAATTAGCCAGGCATGGTGGTGGGTGCCTGTAATCTCAGCTACTTGGGAGCTGAGGCAGGAGAATCACTTGAACCCAGGAGGTGGAGGTTGCAGTAAGCCAAGATCACGCCATTGCAATCTAGCCTGGGCAAAAAAAAAAAAAAAAAAAAAAAAAGAAAGAAAGAAAGAAAAAAGAAAAGAAAAGAAATATAATAGTTATCCTCAGCGTTTTACTAGAACTCTAGCAAGTGAAAACAACCAATCAAAAGAAAGTTTGTATGGAATACATCCAGTGGAAGTGGTTTCAGTACAGCTTAGGATAGAAAATGTGTTTGAGTACAAACATACAATTAGAATGAATAAGATCTAGCATTTGATAGCACAACAGAGTGACTATAGTCAACAATAATTTATTGTATATTTTTAAATAACTAAGTGGCCAGGTGCAATGGCTCATGTCTACAATCCCAGCACTTTCGGAGGCTAAGGAAGGAGAGTCACTTGAGCCCAGGAGTTTGACACCAGCTTGGGTAACACAGTGAGACCCCTATCTCTACGAAAAATTAAAAAATAACTGGGTGTAGTGGTATACACGCCTGCAGTCCCAGCCAGTGGAGGAGGGGGGTAGAGGTGGGGAGAAGGGGGTCTGAGGTGGGAGGATACCCCAAGAGGTCAAGGCTGCAGTAAGCCATGATCATGACACTGCGTTCCAGCCTGGGTAATAGAGACAGACCCTGTCTTTAAATAAATAAATAAAACAAAATAAAATAAAATAACTAAACAAATATAATTGGATTCTTTGTAACACAAAGAAAGAATAAATGATTGAGGTGATGGATACCTCATTTATCCTGATGTGATTATCATGCATTCTATGCCTGTATCAAAATATATGATATGCCCCATAAATTTGCCTACTATGTACCCACAAAAATTAAAAATAAAAAAAACCAGAATGGGTTTGATAGGAAGTTTATTATATACAAACTCATCACATAATTTTACCAGCTTTTTTTTTTTTAATATCATGGGGATCACAGTAGTGATAAAGTCATGGATATTTTGTCTTAAGAAATAAAGCTTAAAATTAGAGTACTAATTTCAGCTCCTTGGTGGATCAATTTCACTTAGTAAACACAACACAGTATCATTAAAACATATTTAAAATTGAGCCCTGATTTTGAAATATAAATGAAATTTTAGGGAAAGTGTACATATTTTAATAGCTGTTCAATAAATGTATCCAGTTTATTTTTTTCAAAATAAACTTGGTACATATAAAGGTATAAATTATTTATTACAGTATTTTGCACATAGAACAAAAATTACAAACAGAAACCTTACCTATGTAAACAAGTCCTGGTCAACCACTAAACTAAAGCGGCTAATTGTGGGATGATTTGGTCTCATTAAGGGGTAGTCCCACAACTCTCTCACTTCCGTTGGGCATAATAAATGTTCTTTACATAAGGAATGGATGTTCACAAAATCTTAAGAAGAAAAGTTAAATTATTCTGAAAAGAAATGGGTACCTTTAGCATAGCTTTCAACTCTAAAATATTACTAATCAAAAAGGAGACAGAGAGAGATGGGAAGAAGGGAGGGGGAGAGGAAGTGGGGGAAAAGGAAAAGGAGAAAGGAAATTAGAATTTACTAGCATTCAATATACACATAGCCTGAGTCTTTTGCTTTAAGAAAAATGTTGACTAAATTTCCACCTGATACATCACAATAAAATTTGATGTCATAAGCAATACTTATTCTGAATTCTAAATTCATGTTTCTAATATAAAATCTTTTATTTCTTCCCTGGGGAGTGGAGGCATAATTTTTTTTAACTGAAATTTCATTTTTCTAAACCTTTATTGCTGTTTGTCCAATATCCAGGATTTGTTTAATAGCCACGTGAATTCTTTAAAACACAAAAGTACACTAATAGCAATCCCTGTAAATACTTTAGATTTTTAAATTTTCGGAAGAACCATTTGGTTTGTATATCACCATGAGCATACGGACAATACTTTCTGATGGCAGGGATGGAAAATCTGTCATAATATATAAAAAAGTAGTAATTTCCGTTAAAAATATGAATTCTTATATCATTTAGACCTCATATCACTATGCCTACAATGATTAATGCTATTGACATTTAGGAAGATTCAGACTGGTATAAAGAAACAAGACTATAGGCCGGGCGCGGTGACTCACGCCTGTAATCCCTGTACTTTGGGAGGCCGAGACGGGCGGATCACGAGGTCAGGAGATCGAGACCATCCTGGCTAACACGGTGAAACCCCGTCTCTACTAAAATACAAAAAATTAGCCGGGCGCGGTGGCGGGCGCCTGTAGTCCCAGCTACTCGGGAGGCTGAGGCAGGAGAATGGCACGAACCCGGGAGGCGGAGCTTGCAGTGAGCCGAGATGGTGCCACTGCACTCCAGCCTGGGCGACAGAGTGAAGACTCCACCTCAAAAAAAAAAAAAAAAAAAAAAAAAAAAAAGAAACAAGACTATAAAAATACAGGCATAATGATACGTGAAGAAAAAGAAATTAAGGCTAATGTAAGCCTATCTGCCAGGCAACAACAAACAGCTGCCACATGTTTGCCATACACTGCAATTACATTGCCTCACTATGTAACACAGCCAATTATACAACATTCCAGTGAATTCACAATCATATTCTCAGCTTCACTATTAAAATTCAAACCTTGTCCTAAAGAAAAGTTTTGCACTGGGTCTTAGTCCTTTGCACATAGTAGGCATTCAGTAAATGTTAGCTTTTATTAGCTATTATAGTTAAATATTGTTATATGTTACTATAACTGTAACTACTAGTTCAAGTGAATGGATGCTAATGTAAATATAAGACTACGTTGCTCAGAGAAAGTTAATCAGAAATGAAAGACAAGAAAAAGCATGATTCGGCAACTATACAAGTTAAGCATTGTAGCTACTTTTAAAGCAGTTCAAAGATTTCCTTTTACTTAAGTGAAAGTGGTTAATGAAAAAGTTATATCCTAAGGGGAAAACAAAAATTAACCCATATTCTGGGGACTAGACTATGCTACAGGAGTTTATTACATGGACTTGCTTAAGTGGCCACAAACTTTCAGTACCCGAGAAAGTAAGGTATATACTGAGAAAGACTAGTTTTCTTTTTATAAAATGATTATGTATTTCTTATATGATAATCCTACTTTTCTAAAGCAGCTCAAAATATTAGACGTTAAAATCGACACCCTACAAGGGCAACTAAGCAAGGAATGGGTCTTCTTCCAATGTGCAATTTGAGAATCTGAAGCATTCAAAATGGCAAAAAGGTCACAATGAATTCAAATAAACAAGTATCAAGTGCTGACATTCCCAGCAATTCAGGGAAAAAGGCAATAGTGAAATCCAAATTTCCCTCTAGTTAGGCTGATACTTTATTCATAAGGTAACTGTTTCTAAAAGATAACTCAAGAATTCTAGTATGTGTCTTAAAGCTTTTGCCTTAAAAACAAATGGTGTATATCATAGACATAGTACAGCAAGCTTCAGGTATGGATACTAGAATTTGAAAAGCAGAGAAGAGATACAGAGTATAAAAATAACAAATTACCTTAAAACTAAGGTATTACCCACTCTTGGTGATTTTATTAAACTATTACTTTATCTTTTTTTTCTTGAATCTAGGATGAAAAACATTGGAATGTTTAAATGCCTGTAATATACTTAAGAAATAAGCATTATCTTTTAAAAAGTGTTAACAATTAAAAATAATTATTTCAAAATGAAAAACAGTAGTTACTTCAATTTCAGAGAAAAATATGAAGTCTGTGGTAGGAAGTATCATTTAGCAACATTCCAGGTGTTAGGCTGGTCAGGTCTAAACCCAGTCTTGGCATTAACAGGGTAGACAACTGCATTACTGTATTTAGGACAAAGAAAAGTAGAAAAATGTGTCTAGATCACAGAAGCTTCACTCAGAAGACAAGGCCTAGAACAGCATGCAAGTCCCTTGAGTAGGCAAGGGAATGAGAGTGAGAGAGAGTTAGAGTTGGGGGAGAGAGAGAAAGAGCTAGAGTTGAGGAGAATGGGAGGTCTAATGGTCCTTTCTTTTTTTATTTAGATTTCTCAAATCTAAATGAACAAATGTTGATTCACAATTTTGTCCAGTATTTGGTGCCTCAATACACTATATTCCAGGGTCTTCCCTAACATTGATGTGTCTCCTAATAGACTCTTCCCTGATACATACACACACACACACAAACACACACACACTATATCCCAGTCTAACACCTCTTTAAATGCATTACTTTATCTAAGACAGTATGAGACATCACTATCAAAGTGCAATGATTCAGAGACATTTTCAAAATAGCTATGTTTTTATTATCATTTTTATTTTTTGATATGCAACTTTGGTGATCAATTTAAATGCTAGACTTCTAAGGAATCCAAAGGCTTATTTTTACTATTTTATCATCAATAAATCATCATATTATTGGCTTCATTACACTAATACGTTCACACTTTTTTGGTTGTTTAATCTAGACTTTATGCAAAATTACGACTAGGTTTCTGAGCTTCACCTTTTGCTCCCTTCAGTTTTCCCTTTTCTAGTTGGCATTTATATAGTTTTCAACATGAACACCAAGCTTTCACATAGTGTAATTCTTCCTACCACCTATACTCGACTAAAGTTTCCTTTTCCCTTATATTGGAAAAGAAAGGAAAGATACTTTTAAAAAGACTGTTATTATTCGTAAGAGTTTTCACTCTGAGTCAAGATATCGGTCCATTTAGTCAAATATTCTGTGTCACCACATGATGTGACTGTTTTCCCTGAACTCCAAAAAGTAAAGAACAAACTTCTCAACCATACAACCATATCTTTTTTCCTGACAATTCATATAAATAAAGCATCTACAAGTTTATCTAAACCTTTTCAAATTCTTCATTTTCACCTAATAGTTGGGATACTGAGTTCCATAAATTGGCCACCTCCTAGGGGGAGATAGTGCTTCCTTTTATCTCTTCTAAACTCATGTAGTAAACTACCAAAAATGCAGCCCAGGTTGTAGTGCAGTGGCATGATTTTGTTACTACAACCTCTGCCTTCTGGGCTCAAGCGATCTTCCCACCTCAACCTCCTGAGTAGCTGGGATTATAGGTGCACAACAGCATGCCTGGCTAATTTTTGTATGTTTTGTAGAGACAAGGTTTCATCATGTTGCCCAGGCTGATCTCAAACTACTGGGATCAAGTGATCTGCCCGCTTTGGCCTCCCAAAGTGCTGGTATTATAGACATGAGCCACCATGCCTGGGCAATAGACCCATTTTTTTAAAAAAGTATTTACCCACTTAATGATTGCTTTATATTTGAAACATGCATTAGGCTTTGATTGTCCAAAAATATTATCTCATTTCATGATGGTGATACTCTCACCTATCCACCAGTGGTTATTTTATTATCTAGATTAGCTTCTCCAATTGAAGTTCATTTTTCTTAAGAAGTGGTAAACAGAATGAAAGTACATTTTCAGGTGCCAGTATGTCATAACACCAATATAATCCCAATGCATTGTAATTTTGTATAAAGGTAGAGAAATGCTTTCTGTTTTGCTTCCACTATCCTTACAGTTGATGTCCACTATCTTAACAACATTTTTGGCTGAAGGGTACATTAGTACTTAGCTTTAGGAAATAGTCCATAAAAAAGCCTCAGTTCCCAGAGCTGTGACTGGCTCAGAATTCATCATTCCACAAGTGCAGTTTAATTACACTTTATAATTATACACATAAACTTACAAGCTATTTTCTCTGTTTCTAGAAATTATGTAATAGATACAAAGATGCAGGGATGCAGACACTTCGTTTCTTTTTCTAACAGGTTTTAAGCATAAAAATTCACTAGCATATCTGCAAAGTAAACAAAGAACCAAAACAAAACAATACTATGCACCAACAGGCCGGGCGCGGTGGCTCAAGCCTGTAATCCCAGCACTTTGGGAGGCCGAGACGGGCGGATCACGCGGTCAGAAGATCGACACCATGCTGGCTGACACGGTGAAACCCCGTCTCTACTAAAAAATACAAAAAACTAGCCGGGAGAGGTGGCGGGCGCCTGTAGTCCCAGCTACTCGGGAGGCTGAGGCAGGAGAATGGCGTAAACCCGGGAGGCGGAGCTTGCAGTGAGCCGAGATCTGGCCACTGCACTCTAGCCTGGGCGGCAGAGCGAGACTCCGTCTCAAAAAAAAAAAAAAAAAAAAAGAAAGAAAAAAAGAAAGAAAGAAAGACTATGCACCAACAAGGAGAGAAACCTACACTTAACTTGGATATAAATATTAAATAAAATGTTTTAGTGGTATGGCACATATCCAGAAGCTTAGCTCTACATTGACACTGACTTCAAAATCCGTGGCAGAGATTAAAGAAGTCTGCAATGTAATCTCAGTTCTAAACTTTTTTTTTTTTTAACCTTAAACATGTCACTTAGCCTCTCTGGACTCAATTTCCTCTTTTTAAAACCTAAAAAAAAATAGGTTCAATAATCTCCAAAGCCCTCCCAATTCCAGGACTTCATGAAATATATCCACACTAATATTTTTCTTGTCCTTTCAGTAGCAAATGGCCAAGGTCCAAGATAGATTGAAGTTTCAATTATATCAAATGTGGAAATTGCTCACAACAAATTTTTTATAGAACAACTAATAACTTCTTTTACATCTAGCATAGAACTATTTTATGTCATTTAAAAGGTTTAATATTCAGCTAGAACCTTGCCCTGGAATATGTGTGAGAGAAATAAATATATAAATTAAATATTTTTCATATTTGAATAATTCTCCCCTCCACGTGGGAAATTTGGAATTTCAAATCTGTTTATCAGTATTTTTAGTAGCAAAAGGAAGATATTATATATTCAATAAGCATCTCAAACAATAATAACTGCCGTAACTCTAATAGAGGACTAATTGTGTTACTTTAGCATAGTCTTTGCAAAAAGCTTGTTTTCTTATCATAGCACTATTACTTTCTTCAGAAGAGATTCACCAGTGAATACACTAGTACTAGTGATCTCTAAGCCTATTATGACATTTCTTTTAAGAAAAACAAAAACAAAAAAGCTCACACCATGCTTTGACATTAAGATGGTCAACTTTCAATTAGTAGAACCATAGAATTCTCAGGAGGGTTATGCCTTGGGGAAAACGCTTTAAGAACTGACATAGCAGCCTAAGTGACAACGCTGGGGTAAAAGCAGAGGTTACAACTCAAGGGTTTAACATCTGCTAATCTCCTCCCTCCTCTGAAAAGTGGCCATTTTGAAGGCTACCAAGCAAAAACGGAATAACCATGAGGATAATTCAAATTTGCCTTTATTAACTCTAAAGGAGTTAAGAGTGGAAATTTTCACTATGCCTTCAATAGGTCTATTTGGAACCAAAGAAGACAATAACTTAATATCATAGCTACATGCACGTAAGATATGCTCATGAATATAATCCAAAAGATTAAGCATTTGTTCAGAGTCCAATCAAAGCTTCTATTTTACATCTCTTCCTTCCTCCTCTCCTCCTCCTCCCGTCTGTTCTTCTCTCCTTGCTTTTCCTCCTCTTCCCTCCCCTCCACTCCTCTTTCCCCTCCCTCTCCTCTCTTCTCCTCTCCTTTCCCTTTTTTTCTTCCTTCCTTTCTTGCTGCTACTAATTTTCATAGAAATCTACAAAACTACAAAAAATTCTAATGGCAAGATTCCAGAATAATGAAAAGAAATCTGAAATCAATTGTGTTCATCAACATCCATTAAAATAATGCTCAAAAAGTCACAGATCAATAGTACATGTGAATTATATGATACAGAGTCCAATTATCCTTCTCCATTCATTTAAAACTGCTTCTTTTACTTTAACATACACAAGTATACGACCAGAAACTGAACTATCTTATTACATATCTGAAGATTGTTTCTTTAGATAAATCTTTAATATAGAACTTCTGTCCCTTTCTCATAAAAGTAGATGTGAAAAAAATCTCTTTAAGATTTCTGATTTGTTGGTCTAACAATAAACCACTAGTTATCACATTGTTAAAATATATTAAACTTGTTCCTTATAGAATTTTAAAATATGGTTTTTATCTAAAAATTTTAGAGTTATTAATTTGTGGAAAACCTTATAAGACTCTCTCAATTATTTCCAGGGAAGATAGCATATCAATATACTGAATCAATCATTTTAAAATAAGGTTTTACTTTAGAGACAAGACTACTAGTTTATATATTTATAATATAGGGCGCCTTCCGTGTTTTTATATTTTAGTAAAGGTTACTTTTAAATAATAGATCTTTCGATTCCACATAAAAAATTTAAATCAAATTTTACCTTTCACATAAAGTAACTCCTCAGCAAGTCTTTATCTGCCTATATCTTAGTCATCTACTCTGTAGCAAGTAAAACATTAAATTCTAAAAAATAATAGCCTTCTAAAAAAGTCTATAATACATACTTTGAGAAAATGAGATGCAAGCTTAAAATGGAATACATTTCTCCTTAAGTTAAAAATGTAATTCTAAATATATCAAAATGTTCAGTCTCTAAATATATAAAATTAAATATATACAATTAATTATGAACTGGGTTTTAATTTAATGCATCTCTTTCCACAACAAAAGTGCCCCCAAACTGATACTGCATTTTAGATTCATGTTCAGAACCCTGGATTTACATTGAAATTGCAGGATGGCTACCAGCTCTGTGACTTAGCAAGTTACTCAATTTCATTAAGCTTTAGTTTTCAAATATTTCAATGTAGATAATAGGCGGGCATACTATGGAGAGTTACTGTGGGGATTTAGTAGGATAGCACTTAAGATAACTCTTTAAGAAATGTTATCTCTTATTACTACTAGTATTTTTAAAAGGCAACTCCAATTTGCCACAAGTCCATTGTTCCACACACACACACACACACAAAAGGAGGCTGAAAATATAAACCACTAGAATAAAAACATGAATGTTAAACACCTTTTAACCACATGACTTTCTTTCTGGTTATAGATACTTGGCCAAAAACAAATCTGATGCACAAACAAATATTTGACAAGATTATACATAATAAAGATTAGCATAAATGAAAAGGAACGTTCTTAACTCATATATTAAACAATATTTTACTAGTTTATATTATGTGCCAGGCTCTTTTCTAAACAGTACCCAAAACAGAAAACCAGGAAACATAAACTCAACTTCACTGGAAATTTGTTGAAGGCATCTTAAAAGTCAAACAATTATGTATAAAATTTAAACAATAACAATAATAGGTCCTCGGCTGGGGGCAGTGATTCAGACTTGTAATTCTAGCACTTTGGGAGGCTGAGGCAGAAAGATCACTTGAGGCCAGATGTTCGAGACAGCCTGGGTAACAAGCAACACCGCATCTCTATAAAAAATGTATTAATTACTCAAGCACGGTAACTCACACCTGTAGTCCCAGCTACTCGGAAGGCAGGAGAATCGTTTGAGCCCAGGAGTTCAAGGCTGCTTATGATAGTGCCACTGCACTCCAGCCTAGGTGACAGAGTGAGACCCTGTCTCAAATAATAATAATAATAGGTCCAACTTCTTTCTTCCTTACCTATGCTATCTCTGTATCAAAGACAACTGTTTCTATTATCTCCACACTATAAGCTTAAATATGTTTTTTTACAGCACTATCAGTGGCATGATTACAAATATCAGCACTGCAACAGTTAACATTTATTGAGCCTTTACCATGAGTTAGGTAAAGATGATGATACCAGTCATCATCTCATTTCATCATCATATAACCCTAAGAGGTAAGTATTACTAACTCTATATTACCAATCAGAAATCCAGGTCACACACAATAAGTGGAGCCAGGACCTTAAGTCTACTTGCCCAAAAGCCCATTTTCTGAAATGCTATGTTCCACTGCTGATGGAATAAATGAATGCCATCTATAGAAACTATGTCAGACAACATCATTGCATTACTTTTCTATGGCATTAAAGCAATCACTATTATTTAAGATTAGTTCTCTAAGTGTAACATGATATATTTTAATATACCGTCCTTTTTTTTTTTTTTTTTTTTTTTGAGATGGAGTCTTGCTCTTTCACCCAGGACTGAGTGCAGTGGCACGTTCTTGGCTTACTGCAACCTCCACCCACCAGGTTCAACGATTTCCCTGCCTCAGCCTCCCAAGTAGCTGGGATTACAGGCACATGCTACCATGCCCAGCTAATTTTTGTATTTTTAGTAGAGATGGGGTTTCACCATGTTGACCAGGCTGGTCTCGAACTCCTGACCTCAGCCGATCCACCCACCTTAGCCTCCCAAAGTGCTAAGATTATAGGCATGAGCCACTGCACATGGCCAATATACCATACATTTAAAATGTGGGGGGGTGTTTCATCTGTAAGATTTTGGGTCAATTTTGCTTCTTAAGAATGTATTTGAAATACTTCCATTTTGGTTTAAAAACATATATACACAAACATGGAACAAACTAGTAATGGGAAAAATGATGTTTATGGAAGGAAAAGGAGGTTCCTTTTGTATGCAGATTCCTCTAGCAAACTGCATAGAAATAAGAAATGAATATAATTTAGACTGAATTCTTTAGCTTCTTTCCACTCAACTATGCTTTATTTTTACATAGGCCATAGGACAATTCTTTCATTGATTTACTTACTTTTGCAACAGCTTTATGTTGTGTATTTTGAGGTATAAATTTTAAAAATTATTTTCAAATTATAAGTAACATTTTTATAATTTGTGATATTCTTTAAACTCATTTATTTTTCCTATTCTGTATACAAAAAGTTTAGAGTCATTAATAACATAAGATTATATCTTAAGTATCTGAAATAGGAATATACAGAGTTATAATGTCTTCTACATTGTACAGTATAATAAAACACGTTTTTGTTTCTGTCTTAAGAAAAATAACAGGTACGCAAACAATTGTCATTCTATTCCCATTTCCCAAAACCACCTTATTATTGAGGGGTGGTTAATATGAATAAATAAATAAGAAAAATAATAAGTGACAAATGTGTAGTTTGAAAACTATCAAACGTGAAATTATTTTATGACTAACTTATTAATAGAGGTAAATTGCTGAATTAAGGCTCTCACTCTGTTTCACAGTCCTACTCTGATTATTTGATTACTAAATTGAGCTTGATTACTAAAGCAAAAACGTACCCAAACATTCTTAATGCTTTAGTCTTCATAAGTAAATAGTATACCTGTTTCTGTTTAAGAAGGAAACTACCTAATTTTTTATTTAAATCAAGAAGTCTTGGCATTTTCCCTCTTCTGTCATTCAAAGTACCCACTCTGGTTTAAGGTGTTGTAAGTATCTTCCTAAAAACACATGTGTATGCAATCTTTCTCCCTCTCTCTTACAGACACAATTTGTCTTCCTTTCACCTAAAACAAGAGGTTTTTCCATAACTCTTTTTTCAATATAGATATGAAATTCATACATTCTTACCTATTATTATTGTTAATTTAGTAATATACTGCTTCCTTCTCCCCCCAAAAAGCATTTCACAGGCATTTGTACGATACATTTGGTGAGGCAAATTAAAAGTAAACAGGAGCTATCAGTGTGTATACACACAGGGTGGGACAGAGGGGGAGGATGGAAGATGGAGAAGAAGGGAAGGGTAAGGAAGGGGAGGAGGCAGACTGACAAAGTAAATACCTGTATAGAAAAATGTTAATGTTAGGGGAATTGGGATGAAAGGTATATGGGAACTCTATGTGTTATTCTTGCAACTTTTCTGTGTCACTATTTCAATGTTTTTTAAAATCAAGGCAAAATTAGAAGTCAGGATGGAACAGAAAACAACTTGGAACCACAAAGTTATTTACACTTGTGAGGAGTGGGCCAAAAATTCACTTATAAGCTTTATAACAACCAACATGAAGCAAGAAATACAATAAATTATATGAGCCATTGCCCATAAGATAAATACAGATCATTGTTCAGGGAAGAAAACACAACTATTTCTGGCTCCTGGTACTGAAATGAGAAAGAAATTTCTCCCATAGTTCTCAATGTCCTCAATAACATTTTTACAGTATATAAAATAAAAGTTTCATAGGACTGTTTTGTGTAACATCGTTCATATTAAGCCAAAAGCTTAATGCCAAAGTGAAATTCAGTAAAAGCAATTCTACAGAGTACAAAACGAGAAGGCCCTAGTATACAGCTAGCTCCCAAAAACTTTGTTAAACTCAAGGATAAGATCATAGAATATCTATAGGAACAGACACCCTGCACAATTTTCAGACAATCATTCCAAAACCCTGTTTGCCTATTAAATCTCAAGAAAAAGCTCCATTCTCTGCACGAAGCTAACACAACTCTTTTATGTTGCTGCTTAAGTCAAGAGCCATATCCTTTAACAACCAGCCAGGCTGGGGGTAAAATTAATACACTTATTTATCAATTTACAAAGTTTAAAGACTTTGCAGGGACATAAACGTGGATGAAGATCATCTTAACACAAAAACAAATCAGCAACTGGCCTATAAAGTTCTAACTCAGTGCCAGGACAATTCTAGCCTGCAAAATTTTAAGCGTATATCTACTTTGTATCCATAAAATGTCCACAGAACAACATGTTACTGAGAATGATAAAATGCTTGAGTCTACTCTTCAGTATGAACTGGTAATCATATGTACACCTAGGTAACTGAAAGGATTATAAAGCATTGTTATCCGTATAACTGAGTAAATTACTAGAGAATTCATACTATAATTTCAATATTAGAACAGTTAATGTGTAGCAGTTTTTCTTCATACTCTGGAAATAAAAGCATACCACATGCTTAATCCTTTTTCTGATCCCTAATTTCAAAGGGGAATAACTGTC
Organism: Macaca thibetana thibetana; assembly: GCF_024542745.1. Lineage (NCBI taxonomy): Eukaryota > Metazoa > Chordata > Mammalia > Primates > Cercopithecidae > Macaca > Macaca thibetana. The sequence continues at coordinate 97,236,406 of NC_065580.1, forward strand.
AACAGCCATTTGTGAGACTGGCCAGGGAGACAGACATAGACATTCATGTGGTATTTACAATATCAGGCTAAAATGATGTGCCACAAGTGTGTCTTTTTCACTAGAATTTGAGCAAGGGGATCATAAGGCAGTGTTCCGAAACTTGAGTGTGCATGGAAATCACCAAGGGTACTTCTTTCAAATGTAGAAGTATAATTTTAAACAAAATCATCTATATGGCTCAGAATGGTATATTTAAAAAACCTTGTTTTGTGTATAGGATTTGTAAAATATGGTCTAAGCTAATGTTCACTGCAAAATAAAAAAAATCAATACATAGATAAAACACAGTTCTGCAATCAGTACACACTGAAAACAGAAGGAAAATGCCCGAAATATAAATGATAGTGCAGCTAATGATTTGTATTTATAACTAGCTAAAGTTAAAGGGTCATTAAAATAATTTTGTAAACATTGAATACACCTTTCACAGTAGTCTCGAGAGAGAAAGAGAGGCTGTCATAATAAAACACAGTATTAAGCAGCCAGTTGCTTGCATGTGTTGGTTCATTCATCAGGCAGTTACTGAGCACTCAATATGTACCAGGTACTGTGATGGAGCAACAGGTACAGCTACAGTCCTTGCCTTTGAGAAGCTCATGATTAGGTGCAATTCCCCACTAATAAAGAGATTCAAGAAACCAATGAGGAAAGAGAAAAATGGAGGTAAGATAGCCGTAAGACATGAAGAACAAAGAGGTCATCCTTATATTTATATCCCATCTTAATATCTACTTTCACAACTACTAACACGCCCATTCAGTTCTAAACTTTATAATCACCAACATGAAGAAACATAATAAAAAGGAAGAAAATTGGGACAGAACATATAATATAAAAAGTGCCCATTTAGCTATGAGATTTTAGCATATTTTTAAAAAAGTAAGCCAGACACAGTGGCTCATGCCTGTAATTCCAGCACTTTGGGAGGCTGAGGCAAGTGGATCACTTGAGGTCAGGAGTTTGAAACCAACCTGGCCAAGATGGTGAAACCCCTTCTCCACTGAAAATATAAAAATTAGCAGGGCGTGGTGGTGTATGTCTGCAATCCCAGCTACTCTGGAGGCTGAGGTGGGAGAATTGCTTGAATCTGGAAGGCAGACGTTGCAGCAAGCCAAGATCACACCACTGAACTCCAGTCTGGGCAACACAGTGAGACTCCATAGCAAAAAAAAAAATAATAAAGTATTCAAGATGTGGAAAAAAAAAAACCAACTGACAAATATAGCAACTGATATTTACTATGAGGAGACATCAAAAGGCAATCCATTAATATGTTCACTGTGTGGGCTATCTCACTGCAGGATCTGCCAGAGCTGACATAGCCCAATCGTCCATGGTCTCCTTTTCTCCCAACTAAGAGCTGTCATTACCAGAACAATTTCACCAAGAAATTTTAACTATTTAGTTCAAATTAGAAATGTCAAAATTAAACTTTGAAAAAGAAACTGATGGAATATTGAGCAGAACAAAATGATTGCTAACAACACACAACAACTGATGTAACTTCATGCAAACAACCAGTGCTGTTCAGTCACACTTGAACATCACATCAAGAGCAGTTCAGTGCTCCTTCATTTGCCCTGTAAGGCATTGGAAGTTACCTCAGAGGAGGCTAAGGCAACAAAACGGTCTGAACTCTGAATCTGTAGTTTGCTCATAAATATTTGAAATATACAATGACCTCTTGAAAATATGAAAAAGACTTAAAATCTGAAAGATACACATCCCACTAAAATTCCATATGAATAAATGGCATAACAAGAGTTATTCCAAGTCAATTTAGATATGGTAAGATCTTATGATAAGATATCATATTGCATGTTTCTCTAAGAATTCAGCTGTAATTAATCATGTCTGAATAGATCATGATGTATATTCTCACTGAAAAACAAAATTTACATACATAATGTTTTATCTACCTTAATATTGTTAACAAGTTATTACTTAAATTAATTCAATTAAGTCCCCTTCACCTGGATAGCTTTAAGTCTCACACAAGACTCACAGTTCTAATGTACTTTTAAAAATACAAAAATAATTTTTACAAATTCCTCAGAGGATGTTGAAATATGGAAATTTAAGACTTAGTCCAATTCTTTCTCACCAACCAAAGAAGTCAGGTGTACTACTGTAATTCCATACATGAATAAGAACTGGTACAGTCATTAACTTGTCAAATGATGACTTATTCAAGGTGTATTTATAGGAGAAAACATTTGCACGGATGTCACAATGAACCGCAAATTAATAAGAAAAAAGTGAACAGGTCAATAGAAAAACAGGTAAAGGATATGAACCCAGCAATTCATGGAAAAAGTACAAAGGTTAATAAACATGAAAAGAGATGAGTGTTTATTGATTTGTAGTCTTTCCCCAGCTCTCCCCACCTCCATTAGAATGTAAGTTCCAAAAGCCCAGAGACCACAACTGTCTTCTTCACTGCTGTATCCCTAGGGCCTAGATTAGTGCCTGGGACACAGAAGTGTTTGTTAAATTTGCTGAATGAACAAACAAATGAATAAACCTCACTAAAAACTACTTTTTAACTTACAGGACTGGCAAAAACTGTAAAGATTAAGAATATCAAACAGGGAGGAGGGCAAGAAAAGATGGTACTTGCATCTCTACTCACCCTCTTTTGGGGAGTATAGCTTAATACAGGTTTGTGGATGAAAATTTGACAATACCCTGATAATTCAACTCCCAAGAATCTATCCTACAAATTAAAGTGCTGTTACATGATGGTGTATAAGCCAGAATATTCACTGATATACCATTTGTGACAACAGAAATATGGAAAATGCCCAGCAAGAGGAACAGTATGAAGCCATTCCAAATAATGCTATAGATCTGTGTGCATTAATATGGAAAGATATATACTAATGTAGAAAGATGCCCATGATACTTGGTTGAAAAAACACAAGTGGTATATTAATATATATAGTGATATACTTTTTTTTTTTTTTTTAAGATGGAGTCTCGCTGTGTCATCCAGGCTGGAGTGCAGTGGTGCAATCTCGGCTCACTGCAACCTCTACCTCCCAGGTTCAAGCGATTCTCCTGCCTCAGCCTCCCGAGTAGCTGGGACTACAGGGACGTGCCAGAATGCCCGGCTAATTTTTTGTATTTTTAATAGAGTTGGGGTTTCACCGCGTTAGCCAGGATGGTCTCAATCTCCTGACCTCGTGATCCGCCCACCTCGGCCTCCCAAAGTGCCGGGATTACAGGCGTGAGCCACCACGCCTGGCATGATATACTACTTTTTCAAATTTAAGAAATATCTGGTTCCATGTTTTTTCTAGCACACATATGTATTCTTACAACTCAGAAAAAATGTCTGGAAGGGCACATAGAACTGTTAGCAGTTCTTACTTCTAGGGAGTGTAGGGAATTTTTTTTTTCCTTTTGCAGAGAGGGAACAACTTTGTTATAAGCAGGTATTACACATTTAAAATTTTATATACTATAACTTTTAAAATAAAAAACAAAAAATGGGCTTTTAAGTAATTTAAATCTATTTATATTATTAGACTCATAGCCAGGAAAAATGCCACCCATTAATCTATAAAATTTAATTTAATCAATACAAGTATAGTTTTATAGCACAATGATACAATTTGAAAACAATATTCCCAACATATATGAAGGTACTACTTTGAGAATGTTCACATACCTGGCTATTCTTCAAACAGGCCAAGTCTCATGTACCCACACAAGTTTTCACTCTGCCTGAAATGTGCTCTTCCCTCACCTTTCTCCACTTACCCACTCCTCACTACTATCATTGCCTAGAAAGCTTCAGCTTACCCTTTAAGATACAACTCAACTCACTGAAAAGCTTTCCTGTTGTGACATAAAGAAAACATTTGCAAGACAAATGATTTCTTAAAAAAATTAAAGGAACATATTTTCTCTGATATAGATAATTGTAATTCTTGCTACTAAATTTTTAGAGTAATAAAAAGTTACTTAAATGAAAATAGCCATTAACTTTTAATTACCCAGATATTTCTACATTTTCTAAAAAGCTCCACGTGCTTATAGAAACATACCCAAAGGCTTCAAAACAATTCCTGATCTGAGAAAAATTCAAATGGATTTTTGGACATCCACATGAACTAGACATGTTCTTGTTTAGAAAGCTAGCATTTCTGACAAATTTTCCAAAATGAAACGAATCTAAATTTGTTGATATTACAAAAATAACACAATAATGTATTTTTGCTCTATGTCAACTTACATGTCTTCAAACTGATGTAAAATATGCATAAAATAACTGTGCCGGGCAATAACTAGTATTCCAAATTCCACCTGGGGAAATGAATTTTATGGCTATACTATAAACTTCTAAAATCCTGAAGTTTTAATAGATATGCTGACACAACCTTAACCATAACAGCTCTAGCAACTGCTGCTATAATCAATCTGTCAGTTTCTATAACGGCTATGACAAATCCATTAATATGAATGATGTACACTTCACATAGCGCACTACACAGCAACCGCACAAGTTATGTCATCTCCATTCTGAGTGGCAAATCAGTAATCAATATTTGTAAAAGCAGCAGCTAATCCTTTGTAAAATCACTGGTTCAGTGATTGAGGAGTTTGCTCAATCCACACAGTTAATCCCTCTTCATCTGCTTGAGCCCTCTCTTTATCCCTGCCTCTTACAACGCTAGCTATGGCAGATTAATACATTTCCACATGCTAAACATGACCTGACAATTGACACAGGATATTGCTGACAGGATAAGCTCTACAAACACTGGCCTTTTAAAAAGGAAGCTTAAAATTAACATTCAGAAACCCAAAGTTTACAAATAGGCTCACCACTATCCATTCCCAACTCCAGTTATCTGATTTATTGAGCTCACCCTCCTTGGGAAATAGATCCCTATTTTTGGTTCGAACAAGTCTTGTTGATGATTGTAGAATGCTTATTCATAAACCATGTCCTGTTATCCATCCTTAAAATAAAGGTAAATACAAGTTTTCTGGCCAAGAGACCCATTTGTAGAGAACCACTTAAAGAATTCCTATGTGTGAAGTAAAAGTGACAGTACTCAGCTACTTCAAAGTTCTACATTTGAAGAAAATCTCAAAAAAGCATCTTAATGCTTAAAACAAAGCTTTGAGTGAAAAAAAGATGCACTTCCATACTGAAAAGTGATTAACAATACTGTAAGTAAAGTGCTCTGTGATAAAAGGAACATATTTTAAAGATATAAAATAAAAAGTTTAATCATCCTTAACAATTAGATAAAATGACAGATCTTTTTTTAGGAATTACATTAAATTTTACTTAAAGATCCAACATAAATTTCCTTAACAGAGTTATCTCAATTCACATATTCCATGAATCCTTGGAATTCAAACTACTTGAAATTCTAAACTAACTGAAACTACTCAAAAGGAGAGAAAATGCAAATTCATGTCAAAGTAATAGTAAAAAATAGGCCTAGAAAGAAAAATTATTTCCTAACACAAGACAGTAAATGAAATTTTTTTAAAGGAAATTGATTTTTTTTTATATAAAGGCAACAAAACTACTTTATATATACAACTTCTGGTTATAGTCATGTTCCCTTATCTATCGATGGGAAATATGTTCCGAGGCCCCCAGTGGATGCCTGAAACTACAGATAGTACCGAACCCTACATATACTATGTTTTTTCCTATACAAATATACCTATGATAAGGTCTGATTTATAAATTAGGCACAGCAAAAGAATAACAATTAATAATAAAATAAAACAATTTTAATAATAATAAAACTATACTGTAATAAAAGTTAAGTGAATGTGGCCTCTCTCAAAATATCTTATTGTACAGTAACTCGCCTGTTTTCGGACCCTGGTTGACTGTGGGCAACTGAAACCACAGAAGCAAAACCTCAGATAAGGGGTGACTACTGTAGTTGTGTCAAATTTAGAGGGAATATCAACCAAGCGATTATATCTTATAGTTTTCATTCCTCCTTGAGAGAAAGAGGAGGCCAGAGGAAGGCCAAAAAGGAACAATATGAAAGGATCAGGAAAGAACTATCTGACCAGAAGCCAAAAGCATATAGAATTTTAGAAAAGGAATGAATCAACAGTCGGTAGTATAAGTTGTTTCAGAAAGGCCAAGAAAGAAAACTACTGGAAATTGTTCACTGAATATGGAAATTAAGAGGATATAGTGATCTTGTTGAGATATCAAGGAAGAGGTAATATGGGCAGAAGGTAGTCTGTAGTAATGAAGGAATGAAATGGGAGAGAGTGGAACAGGGAAAACATAACTGGTCTTTAAAAATAAATCTGTAGTGAAGAGAAGAGAGGAAAGAAAAATCAGAGAGGAAAGCATTTCCAGTTTTCTTTCTAATTCAATTATTTGTAGCAATATTCCCTGTTCCATATCAAGTTACACTTTAATGCAACACAGTCTTCAAAATAACTAAAAGCCAGCACTGCAATTAAAAAATTTAATAATTTTAACCTTATATAGGAATAATAAATTTGTAATGTTAAAAATGAATAACAGCTTAAAGCGATAACTAGCATTTGAAAATTTAGGCTGACATCTCCAACATGATGCAAGGATATATAGTATGTTGCATCTTTTTAAAATGTAATCTTACAATTTAGTGTCTTTTTCAGATATTAAGCAAAATAATTTGCTAGTTAGTGGAATTTGGTATAAAGAGAATTATATATATGACCAAATCCTACAAGACAACTGGCTCTAATTTGCTTTACTGAAGGAAGCTGAGGCACACAGCGAATAAAAAGACAGCAATACTAGTGCAATATTATAGGTGAGGCCAGACATGGTGGCTCACACCTGTAATTCTAGCACTTTGGGAGGCTGAGGCGGGCAGACTGCCTGAGCTCAGGAGTTTGAGACTAGCCTAGGCAACATGGGAAAAACTCTATCTCTACTAAAAATAGAAAAAATTAGCCGGGCATGGTGGCACACATCTGTAATCCCGGCAACTCCGGAGTCTGAGGCACAAGGATCTCTTGAACCCAGGAGGCAGAGGTTGTAGTGAGCTGAGATTGTGCCATTGCGCTCTAGCCAGGGCGACAGAGTGAGACCTTGTCTCCAATATATATATATATAAAATAGGGTGATCTTCCCATGTCAAGAATATGTAGAAGATTAGATAAGTAGAGAAGTTTGCCAGCAGCTAAGAAAAATAAATTTCAAAACTCTTTTGAACCATAAAAATAACTTACAGGCCACAGTCACCAATGCTATTTCATACTATTTTGAAACAGTGACATTTCCCCAGTACATTTAAATTATGATATTGCAAAGTTCAATTTATTCATAGTTTTTTAAAAAAACACATCTATTGCAGCTACTCAGGAGGCTGAGGTAGGAGGACTGCTTGAGCCTAGGAGGTCAAGGCTGCAGTGAGTTGTGAATGTACCACTGCACTCCAGTGTGGGTGACAGACTGAGACCCTATCTCTAAAAAAATTTAAATTTAAATTTAAATTTAAAAAAATCCACACATCTCTTATACAAACTATGTGCTTACTCATATTTAAATCTTTTTGTTCTATTGCTAGCTGTCTTTGACCTGCCTTTGAATCTTAAGACTCTAGACATACAATTAATGTTCTCTCCCATATAAATACATACACGTGTATGTAAAATGTATATATATGTATGTGTATCATCCACATACACATGCAGTGCTGCCCAATATATCCTAAAGAAGCTAATGCTTGCCTTTAAAAAAAATAGTGATACCCGGATGGGAACGGTGGCTCACGCCTGTAATCCTAGCTGTTTGGGAGGCTGAGGCGGGCAGGTCACGAGGTCAGGAGATTGAGACCATCCTGGCTAAGACGGTGAAACCCCATCTCTACTAAAAATACAAAAAAAAAAATAGTGATGCCCATAAACAGCTTATGTTTTTCAATACAACTAAAATAATTTCCTAAGAAATAGTAAAAAAGTTTTTAAGGTGAAGGTAACTGAATGATTCAAAGGAAATAAATTTATAACCTCTTTCAAAAATCTTTCAGACTCTTACTTAGACACCCAAGTAACCAAAATCATAAATTTGCAACCCAATTTGCCAGTGTTACATGTATAGCCAGAAAACAAAATAACACCCTTACAAGTTCCAGTATGTAACAACATTGGCCTCATTAACAATATATTTTAACTGAACAAACTTGCTAGTCAGGCATTAGTTTTTTCCTTAGGATATAATGAAAAAACAGCATTGTGCATCTCACTGACCAATCGAAGTTTACTTGTTCTGAAGAAAATGTTATCTTCAAGTCTGAGATCTCAGGTTTCTATAAGTATTTTCAATTATATTTTAATAATACAAAATATTTACTTGCTTGAATATAAATAAAAACATTTTTCTTGTGTTTTAGTTACACAGGTAAAACCAAAATTACCAAGATTTTCCATATAAGAAAATCTTTAAAAAGGAAAGTAAGTGCTCGCTTTGAAAATGATCTAGTAGCACCATAAATTTCTTTGTAGACTCAGACATAAAAGATATAAAGTCTGAATTTTTTATTCCAAGGGATTCCAAAAATTTACAAAGGCAAAAAAAAATTTATGAAACTCATCCCATTATTATGGCTCAGTGCACCGTATCAGGAGTTTACATGATGTCAATTTATCCATCCCTGATAATGTTAATTTTCATCACTTATTTAAGGTGTTATCTGCCACATTTCTCCACTGTCACGTGACTGTTTTTCACTTTATAGATAATAAGTATCTCACAGAGAGATACTTTGAGATGATGTAAAATATCCCATTCTTCAAACTTTCATTAGTTTTAACATCTATAGATTTAGAATTCAAAGATTCTTGCTGGAGTTAATTACAGTCATGCATCACTTAACAACAGGGATACATTCTAAGAAATACATCATTAGGTGATTTTGTCATCGTATAAACATCGTGACATGTACTTACACAAACCTAGATGGTACAGCCTACTACACACCTACGCTATATTACAGCCTATTGCTCCTAGGCTACAAAACCCCTATAGCATGTTACTGTACTGAATACTGTAGGCAACTGTAACACAATGGTAACTACTTGTGTATCTAAACATGGAAAAGGCACAGTAAAAATAAGAGCATTATAAACTTATAAGACCATCATCAGCTATACAATTTGTTGTTGACTGAAAGGTTGTTATGCAGCACATGACTGTTCTTCTATCATCATCTCAAATGGTGATGTTTCCAGCCTTTTTTAAAAAACTAAATGAAGATGTCAAATACTCTTTATATGAGAAAGATGAAAGCTCGACAAAAGATAGCAGTTTGGAAATTCAATAATTTAAAGAGAAATAGCTGATTCTTTCCCAGGTAGTCTGCAAACGACTTGATATGTATGTGTGTAGGAAGGTGTGGGTATATATGTGTGTATATTAATATTTTTGTAACCATCCAGCAACTAGGTACAGTACCTAGTAGTGCATATATTAAGAATAACTATGCAATAAAAAATAGTAAGAACATAGTCATTCTCTACAGAAGAAGAAGAAAACATAGATTAGGAATCAGAAGACTACTCCTGTTGAACCCTAAACTTCGTGTGGGTTCCTAGATGATTCAATCTTTCTAGACTTCACTTATAAAATGAGAGGCATAGACTAATTTTTAAAATACATTGATTTATACAAATATGTTTTTTAAAAATTTACCTTTATTATATAACTTTTTTTCATAATCTCTTCTTTTTTAATCTTTTTTTAAGTTTTATTATACTTTAAGTTCTGGGATACACGTGCAGAGCGTGCAAGTTTGTTATACAGGTATCCACGTGCCATAGTGATTTGCTGCACCCATCAATCCATCATCCACATCAGGCATTTCTCCTAATGTTATCTAACACAGGGTTTCACTGTGTTACCCAGGATGGTCTCGATCTCCGGACCTCGTGATCTGCCCGCCTCGGCCTTCCAAAGTGCTGGGATTACAGGCCTCAGCCACGGTGCCTGGCTGTGCCACATTTTCTTTATCCAGTCTAACATTGATGGGCATTTGGGTTGGTTCCAACTCTTTCCTATTGTGAATAGTGCTGCAATAAACATACATGTGCACATGTCTTTACAGTAGAATGATTTATAATCCTTTGAGTATACACCCAGTAATGGGATTAATGGGTCAAATGGTATTTCTGGTTCTAGATCCTTGAGGAATCGCCACACTGTCTTCCACAACGGTTGAACTAATTTACACTCCCACCAACAGTGTAAAAGCATTCCTATTTCTCCACATCCTTTGCAGCATCTGTTGTTTCCTGACTTTTTAATGATCACCATTCTAACTGACATGAAATGGTATCTTATTGTGGTTTTGATTTGCATTTCACTAATGACCAGTGATGACGAGCTTTTCTTCATATGTTTGTTGGCTGCATATATGTCTTCTTTGGAGAAGTGTCTGTTCATACCCTTCACCCACTTTTTGATGTTTTTTTCTTTCTTGTAAATTTGCTTAAGTTCCTTGTAGATTCTGGATGTTAGGCCCCCTCTCAGATGGATTGCAAAAAATTTCTCCCATTCTGTAGGTTACCTGTTCACTCTGATGATAGTTTCTTTTGCTGTGCAGGTCTTCAGTTTAATTAGATCCCATTTGTCAATTTTGGCTTTTGTTGTCATTGCTTTTGATGTTTTAGTCATGAAGTCTTTGCCCATGCCTATGTCCTGAATGGTGTTGCCTAGGCTTTCTTCTAGGGCTTTTATGGTGTTAGGTTTTACGTTTAAGTCTTTAATCCAACTTGGGTTAATTTTTGTATAAGGTGAAGGAAGGGGTCCAGTTTCAGTTTTCTGCATATGGCTAGCCAGTTTTCACAACACCATTTATTAAATAGGGAATCCTTTCCCCATTGCTTGTTTTTGTCAGGTTTGTCAAAGATCAGATGGTTGCAGATGTGTGGTGTTATTTCTGAGGCCCCTGTTCTGTTCCATTGGTCTATATATCTGTTTTGGTACCAGTACCATGCTGTTTTGGTTACTACAGCCGTGTAGTATAGTTTGAAGTCAGGCAGTGTGATGCCTCCAGCTTTTTTCTTTTTCACTTAGGATTGTCTTAGCTATACGGGCCCTTTTTTTGGTTCCATATGAAATTTATAGTAGTTTTTTCTAATTCTGTGAAGAAGGGCAATGGTAGTTTGATGGGGATAGCATTGAGTCTATAAATTACTTTGGGCAGCATGGCAATTTTCACTATATTGATTCTTCCTATCCATGAGTATGGAATGTTTTTCCATTTGTTTGTGTTCTCTCTTATGTCCTTGAGCAGTGGTTCATAGTTCTCCTTGAAGAGGTCCTTCACATTCCTTGTAAGTTGTATTCCTAGGTATTTGATTATCTTTGTAACAATTGTGAATGGGAGTTCACTCATGATTTGGTTCTCTGTCTATTATTGATGTATAGGAATGCTTGTAATTTTTGCACATTGATTTTGTTTCCTGAGACTTTGCTGAAGTTGCTTATCAGGTTAAGGAGATTCTGGGCTCAGACAATGGGGTTTTCTAAATATACAATCATGTCATCTACAAACAGAGACAATTTGACTTCCTCTCTTCCTATATGAATACCCTTTATTTCTTTCCCCTGCCTGACTGCCCTGGCCAGAACTTTCAATACTATGTTGAACGAAAGCGGTGAGAGGGGGCATCCTTGTCTTGAGCCGGTTTTCAAAGGGAATGCTTCCAGCTTTTGTCCGTTCAGTATGATATTGGCTGTGGGTTTGTCATAAATAGCTCTTATTATTTTGAGATGCATTCCATCAATGCCTAATTTATTGAAAGTTTTTAGCCTGAAGGACTGTTTTTACTGAAGGCCTTTTCTGCATCTATTGAGAAAATCATGTGGTTTTTGTCATTGGTTCTGTTTATGTGATGGATTATGTTTGTTGATTTGTGTATTTTGAACCAGACTTGCATCCCAGTGACAAACCCGACTTGACCATGGTGGATAAGCTTTTTGATGTACTGCTGGATTCGGTTTGCCAGTATTTTATTGAGGATTTTCATATCAATGTTCATCAGGGATACTGGCCTGAAATTTTCGTTTTTTTGTTGTGTCTCTGCCAGGTTTTGGTATCAGGATGATGCTGGCCTCACAAAATGAGTTGGGAGGAGCCCCTCTTTTTTGGTTATTTGGAATAGTTTCAGAAGGAATGGTACCAGCTCCTTTTTGTATCTCTGGTACCATTCAGCTGTGAATCTGTTTGGTCCTGGGATTTTTTTGGCTGGAAGGCTATTAATTACTGCCTCAGTTTCAGAACCTGTTATTGGTCTATTCACGGATTCAACTTCTTCCTGTTTTAGACTTGGGAGGGTGTATGTGTCCAGGAATTTGTCCATTTCTTCTAGATTTTCTAGTTTATTTGCATAGAAGTGTTTATAATATTTTCTGATGGTAGTCTGTATTTCTGTGAGATCAGTGGTGATCTCTCCATTATCATTTTTTATTGTGTCTATTTGATTCTCTTCTCTTTTCTTCATTTGCTGGCAAGTGGTCTGTTTTGTTAATCTTTTCAAAAAAACCAGTTCCTGAATTCACTGATTTTTTGAAGGGTTTTTCATGTCTCTATCTCCTTCAGTTCTGCTCTGATCTTTGTTATTTCTTGTCTTCTGCTAGCTTTTGAATTTGCTCTTGCTTCTCTAGTTCTTTTAAATGTGATATTAGCTTGTCGATTTTAGATCTTTTCTACTTCCTCCTGTGGGCATTTAGTGCTATAAATTTCCCTCTAAACACTGCTTTAGCTGTGTCCCAGAGATTCTGGTATGTTGTGTCTTTGTTCTCATTGGTTTCAAAGAACTTATTTAATTCTGCCTTAATTTCGTTATTTACCCAGTAGTCATTCAGGAGCAGGTTGTTCAGTTTCCATGAAGTTGTGCAGTTTTGAGTTAGTTTCTTAACCCTGAGTTCTAATTTGTTTGCACTGTGGTCTGAGAGACTGTTTGTTATGATTTCTGTTATTTTGCATTTGCTGAGGAGTGTTTTACTTCCAATTATGTGGTCAATTTTAGAATAAGTGCAATGTGGTGCTGAGAAGAATGTATATTCTGCTGATTCGGGGTGGAGAGTTCTACAGATGTCTATTAGGTCTGCAGAGCTGAGTTCAAGTCCTGAATATCCTTGTTAATTTTCTGTCTTGTTAATCTAATATTGACAGTGGAGTGTTAAAGTCTCCCACTATTATTGTGTGGGAGTCTCAGTCTCTTCGTAGGTCTCTAAGAACTTGTTTATGAATCTGTGTGCTCCTGTATTGGGTGCATATATATTTAGGAGAGTTAGCTCTTCCTGTTGCATGGATCCCTTTACCATTATGTAACGCCCTTGTCTTTTTTGATCTTTGTTGGTTTAATGTCTGTTTTATCAGAGACTAAGATTGCAACCTCTGCTTTTTTTTTTTTTTTGTTTTCCATTTGCTTGATAAATATTCCTCCATCCCTTTATTTTGACCTTATGTGTGTCTTTGCATGTGAGATGAGTCTCCTGAATATAGCACACCGATAGGTCTTGACTCTTTATCCAATTTGCCAGTCTGTGTCTTTTAATTGGGGCATTTAGCCCATTTACATTTAAGGTTAGTATTGTTATGTGTGAATTCGATCCTATCATTTTGATACTAGCTGGGTTATTTTGCCCATTCGTTGATGCAGTTTCTTCATAGTGTCAATGGCCTTTACAATTTGCTGTGTTTTTGCAGTGGCTGGTATTGGTTTTTCCCTTCCATGTTCAATGCTCCTCCCTTCAGGAGCTCTTGTAAGGCAAGCCTGGTGGTGACAAAATCTCTCAGCATTTGCTTGTCTATAAAGGATTTTGTTTCTCCTTTGCTTGTGAAGCTCTTTGGCTAGATATGAAATTCTGGGTTGAAAATTCTTTTCTTTAAGAACGTTGAATATTGGCCCCCACTCTCTTCTGGCTTATAGGGTTTCTACAGACAGATCTGCTGTTAGTCTGATGGGCTTCCCTTTGTGGGTAACACAACCTTTCTCTCTGGCTGCCCTTAACATTTTTTCCTTCATTTCAACCTTGGTGAATCTGACCATTATATGTCTTGGGGTTGTTCTTCTCGAGGAGTATCTTTGTGGTGGTCTCTGTATTTCCTGAATTTGAATGTAGGCCTGTCTTTCTAGGCTGGGGAAGTTCTCCTGGATAATATCCTGAAGAGTGTTTTCCAACTTGGTTCCATTCTTCCTGTCACTTTCAGGTACACCAATCAAAGGTAGGTTTGGTCTATTCACACGGTCCCATATTTCTTGGAGGCTTTGTTTGTTTCTTTTCATTCTTTTTTCTCTAATCTTATCTTCACGCTTTATTTTGTTAAGTTCATCTTCAGTCTCTGATATCCTTTCTTCCTCTTGATCGATTTGGCTATTGATACTTGTGTATGCTTCACGAAGTTCTCATGCTGTGTTTTTCAGCTCCATCAGGTCATTTATGCTTTTCTCTAAACTGGTTATTCTAGTTAGCAGTTCCTTCAACCTCTTATCACAGTTCTTAGTTTCCTTGCATTGGGTTACAGCATGTTCCTTTAGGTTGGAGGAGTTTGTTATTACCCACCTTCTGAAGCCTATTTCTGTCAATTCGTCAAACTCATTCTCCATCCAGTTTTGTTCCCTTGCTGGCAAGGAGCTGTGATCCTTTGGAGGAGAAAAGGCATTCTGGTTTTTGGAACTTTCAGCCTTTTTGTGCTGGTTTTTCCTCATCTTCATGGGTTTATCTACCTTTGGTTTTGCTGTTGGTGACCTTCGGATGGAGTTTTTGAGTGGTCATCATTTTTGTTGATGTTGATGCCATTGCTTTCTGTTTGTTGGTTTTCCTTCTAATAGACCCCTCTTCTGCAGGTCTGCTGGAGTTTGCTGGGTGTCTACTCCAGACCCTGTTTGCCTGGGTATCACCAGTGGAAGCTGTAGAACAGCAAAGATTGCTGCCTGCTCCTTCCTCTGGAAGCTTTGTCCCAGAGGGGCACCTGCCAGATGCCAGCCACAGCTGTCCCGTATGAGGTGTCTGTCGACCCCTGCTGGGAGGTGTCTCCCAGTCAGGAGGCACAGGGGTCAGGGACCCACTTGAGGAGGCAGTCTGACCCTTAGCAGAGCTTGAGACCTGTGCTGGGAGATCTGCTGCGCTCTTCAGAGCCAGCAGGCAGGAACATTTAAGTCTGCTGAAGCTGTGCCCACAGCCACCTGTTCCCCCAGGTGCTCTATCTCAGGGAGATGGGAGAGTTTTATCTATAAGACCCTGATGGGGGCTGCTGCCTTTCTTTCAGATATGCCCTGCCCAGAGAGGAGGAATCTAGAGAGGCAGTCTGGCTACAGTGGCTTTGCCAAGTTGTGGTGGGTTCCACCCAGTTTGAACTTCCAAGTGGCTCTGTTTACACTATGAGGGGAAAACCGCCTACTCAAGCCTCGGTAATGGTGGATGCCCCTTCCCCCACCAAGCTCAAGTGTCCCAGGTCAACTTCAGACTGCTGTGCTGGCAGTGAGAATTTCAAGCCAATGGATCTTAGCTTGCTGGGCTCTGTGGGGGGTGGGATCTGCTGAGCAAGACTACTTGGCTTCCTGGCTTCAGTCCCTTTTCCAAGGGAGTGAACAGTTCTGTCTCACTGGTGTTCCAGGCACCACTGGGGTATGAAAAAAACTCCTACAGCTAGCTTGGTGTCTGCCCAAATGGCCGCCCAGTTTTGTGCTTGAAACCCCGGGCCCTGATGGCATAGGCACCCAAGGGAATCTCCTGGTCTGCAGGTTGCAAAGACTGTGGGAAAAGTGTAGTATCTGGGCCAGAGTGCACCACTCCTCACAGCACAGTCCCTCACAGCTTCCCTTGGCTAGGGTAGGGAGTTCCCTGACCCCTTGCACTTCCCGGGTGAGGCGATGCCCCACCCTGCTTCTGCTCGCCCTCCTTGGGCTGTACCCACTGTCTAACCAGTTCCAATGAGATGAGTTGGGTACCTCAGCTGGAAATGCAGAAATCAACTGCCTTCTGCATTGGTCTCACTGGGAGCTGCAGACCAGAGCTGTTCCTATTTGGCCATCTTGCCCAGGAATTCTACTATGTAACTTTTATACATGTCTGAGAAAAAAACACTAAAAGTGGAGACAAGTATAACAACTGTTTAGGTAAGGCTTACTTAATAATATTTGAAAGTAAATAAAATTGTAACTCCTCTCAGGAACCTTCTAGTTATGATCTATAACACAGCAGTCATTTTATCTTATTGTTTATATTAGATGGTATGGTATAAATGTTATCCAACAAAAGCAAAGAAAGTATTGTTCCTGTGAGATAAGTGTTACAACTTGTTAATATGACACCTTTCTCTAGGTGTAGCTAGTGATAATAAGGGTTTTAGATGATCATCAGTCTAGGACTCAAACCTAAAGGTACACTTGCCTATTGTAATCAACGGGCCTGGTTTCTAAAACTTTTCCTCCACACTTGACCAAAAAACCAAATTTGAACTGTTGTCCAAATTTAGCCTTGGTTTAAAGGGGAGAGAAGTCAACAAGTTGAATCCAATAAGACCTATCTACTGTACATTTAATGATAAGCAGGGGATGTAACTGATATTCACAAAGTTATAGTGAGCTTGTGATACCAGTGGATAGGCACAAAATCTAGGCTGGAGTCAGCTGCATACGTATATTTTGTATAGTATGTTATAGGAATATGCATGCTTGTGTAATAAGTAGAAGAGTTTATACTTATATAATTTAATAAAATGGAATATTCATATTTATATAGCTGTCTTTATGTCTGCAAGTTAATATTTACTCTTTACCTATAAAACAAGAATTTACAAGCTGTGTTAAAAAGTGTATGAACCTGACAAAAGTACCACTGATTTGGTAGATTTTGAAAACAATAAGTACTGTGTAAAAAGCAAAAATCAGTATTTTTTTATAGAAAATAAAACGATCAAAGTAAAAACTGATGCTCTTTTATGCAGGTTATTCTTTGAATATGTAGCTAAAAGATGATACCAGAAAACCAGCAAAGAGAAAGTTATACTGAATAACAAACGGGTTTGGACATAGGCAGGTCTGGGCACAAACTATCTGAGGGCAGGACCACTAAGAGTTTTATTCATCTTCCTATTCCTCTTGCCTGGAAGATCATTATTTAATAGATGCATGTTGAATAAATAGGGGTTATTAAATACAGACATGTACTATGGGGATTACACTTTATACCAAAAGACTAATTTTAATTTTTATGTCAAATTGTAATAACTATGGTGAGCTATAAAGGCAAATTTCTCCCTCAGAAGGAAATAAAACTTTCATTTAAGTCAATAAACACTATATAAATATCAGAAAAAGCAAAGCATATTGAATTTTTTGGTGTGCAATCCTTTGTTTTTTCACCTCTTATTTTAGGTTCGGGGGTACGAGTGTAGGTTTGTTACACGGGTAAGTTGTGTGTCACTGAGGTTTGGTGTACAAATGATTTCCTCACCCAGGTAGTGAGCATAATACATGATAGGTAGTTTTTTGACCCTCACCCTCCTCCTACTATCCCCGGTCAAGTAGGCCCCACTGTCTCCTGTTCCCATCTCCATGTTTATGTGTACTCAATGTTTAGCTCCCACTTACAAGTGAGAACATGGGGTATCTGGTTTTCCGTTCCTGTGTTAATCTGCTTAGGATAATGGTCTCCAGCTGCATCAAGGTTGCTGCAAAGGACATGATTTCATTTTTTATGGCTGCATAGTATTCTGATATATAGGTACCACCTTTTCTTTATCCAGTCCACGGCTGAGGGGCATCTAGGTTAATTAGATGTAGTTGCTATTGTGAATAGTGCTTGTATGCAGCACTTTACAAAGCATTTGGCAAACATTCAAACGGTCACAAAAATTCCAAGTGAAACTCTATCCATGTGTGTGTTTGTTTTGTGGGAATGAAGTATTTTTGTGGCCTGTAACTTTAATTGGTGGCAGTTATAAAATATCACTTTAGAGTTATACATGTTCATTCTGTTGTTCATAGAATCTAGAATATTTAATAAACTTTTAGCACTAATGGGAAATTTTACATTCTTACAATAAGGCTGAGTCCAGTGAGATTGCTAACTCTGTTATACCTGCCTTCATGTAGTTGTATCAGATAAATCCACTGATGGTCTTGAAGATCCAGTCGGTTATCTATAAAATACATCCCCACAGAGGATGAAGATGATATTTTCCAGAAATGCAGTCTGCATGGTTTGGCATTGAGACTCATTTTAAACTCCCTGAAACAAATGAGCTAATTCAGGCATGTAATTATGTAGGTCTACAACTAGCAGCCACACAACATTACTGCATGCACCCTTACTGTGGCTGTTACTTACAGATTGGCTGAGGACATCCGAAGACTAGAATGAGATGCCATTTTACATTTTTCTCTTCCTATCTCCCCATTGAGGACATAAAGGTGAAAACCTTCTTTTTTTCCATTGCAGGTTATCGGAATTGAGATTTATTGCCCTTCTGAGGATGAAGGCAAGATAATTTGTATTAAGTTAGCATTTGCCTTAGGTATTTCTTGGCATGTTACAGGCTTTTCTCAGTTACATTCATTCTGCATCTTCCAGCTAATACATTTCCAAAAGAACATCAACAAATGCCAGTTTAATAAAGTGATTCTGCAACTGGACAGCAGGATAAAGTGCTAGGCACCTTCCAACAATTTCTCCCTTTTTCTTCTCCAACTAAACCTCCTAACTTCAATTTCTGATAACTTTATTTCAGAATAATATGTATTTTCACACAGTCTCCATCTCACATCCACAAGGCATGAGTCATTATTCAATGAACAATAAATATTTATAATGAACCACATATATGTCAAGAATCTCTGGGGAGGCATAAAACAAAGACAATACAGGTTTTGCAGTTATCTCATATCTCAGTTCATATCTTGTACTGAAACGCAACAAGATGTGACAAAACAATAACCATATTATAGAAGCTTAACACATAAACAGAATCAAATGCAACTAAAACATCAATACCTGGGGTAAGGCTACTGTAAGGTATGACAATAAAGTATGAAAGCCCAGTGTCACGGGGAGAGGCAGGGTTGAAGAATTATCACTTGGTACATGTCTCCTCTTTCTCCTACACTCCAACTTTTTTACAGGTAAAATCAGATTTTAAAAGCCTATTGGCAGGACATGGTGGCTCATGCCCATAATGCCAGCCCTTCTGGAGGCCGAGGTGGGTAGATCACTTGAAGTCAGGAGTTCGAGATCAGCCTGGCCAACATGGAGAAATCCTGTCTCTACTAAAAATACAAAAATTAGCCGGTAGTGGTGGTGCATGCCTGTAGTCCCAGCTACTCAGGAGGCTGAGGCAGGAGAATCTCTTAAGCCTGAGAGGCAGAAGTTGCAGTGAACCAAGACTGTGCCATTGTACTCCAGCCCGGGTGACAGAGTGAGACTCCGTCTCAAAAAAACAAAAAATAAATAAAAATAAAAGCATATCAAGGGCCACTTTGAAGACAGAAAGTCTACACATACACACACACACACACACACACACAACACAATATGCAAAAGGCAGAAAAGAAGGAAAAAATGATCCCAACTTCTTTACCTGAAGAAAGAACAAGATCAAGTTGTGTGTGTGTGTGTGTGTGCGCGCGCACACATGTGTGTATACCTATGTGTATATGCTACCAGTCAAAATCAACTCTCCTGTGAATAGCCAACCCCTCAGTTCCAGGTGACTATCCTCATTCACTCTTTCCCAGAATGAATATGAATCATGCCACCACTTCTTTTGCCAAAGCCTAAGAAGCCAGCAATACCATTCTAAAACTTGGGGCTTCAAGATATGCTATAAATAGTAAAATGTTTTATGGTGCTGATTCAAATTCTAGGTCAGAGAGATGTGGATAACACGAAGAATCTAGATAGATTTTTTTTAACCCTGTTGAAAATATTTTGAGTTATCAGACTACAACTGCAATAAAAGGAACAGCCTGATAGTGGTATAAGCTAACAAGCACCTGATTTGTTACTGTCTGTGATAGGTAAATGGTATCACATCACACATGTTGATTGGGACTAAAGAGTTGCTAATTCTTATTCTAAAGGGATCTTTTAAATTCACAATACCAAAGTCTGTCACAGCCATTGATTACAAAACTATCTGCAACGATTAGGGTCATTTTTTGTGAATCTTAAGAGAGAGATATACATGCACACAAACACTATCAAGAGGCAACTCTGTTCGCTTTTCTCATAAACATATACACATACACATTTATATTCACACCCAACCTTATACTTTTCCTCCTGATTCAGAGAAAGTTCTTTCACCCTGGCATCTCAATATCTCCTTCTCCAGTGGTGCCTCCTCCACAACAAAAAAACATGATCAAGTTCCCTTTTTAACTTTGCAACTCTCTGGCTATTGTCCCTTCCTTTCTCCCCTTCACCACTTAACTTTTTAATTTTTTGGAAATTTTTATTGAGATACTTATAGATTCACATGTATTTCTCAGAAATAACACAGAATCCCTTACACACTTTGCCCAGTTTTCCTCAGTGGTAACATTTTACAAAACTATAGTATAATTACACAACCAGGATACTGACATTGATACAATTCACCAATATTATTTAGATTTCCCAGTTTTACTTGTACGTGTGTGTGTGTGTGTGTGTGTGTGTGTGTGTGTGTGTGTTTTTCTATGGAATCTCATCACCTGTGTAGGTTAATGTATGCACCCAGTCAAGATCCTGAAAAGTTCCAACACCACAAGGATCTCTCCTGTTGCCCTTTTATAACTAAAACACCTCCCTCCCACGCCCCCTTCCCTAAATTCTGGCAACCACTCTGTGTCCTCAATTTCCATAATTTTGTCATTTCAAGAATGTCATATAAATGGAATTATACAGTATGTAACCTTTAGGAATTGACTTTTTTTCGCTCAGCATAACTGCCCGAAATTTCATTCAAGTTGTCATGTGTATCAATAGTTTGTTCTTTTTTATTGTTGACTGGTATTCCAAGGTATGCATACAGTACAGTTTGTTTCTACCTGGCTTTTGAGAAGAGTAGTTAGCTTCTCTACTTCTCATGTTTCATTCCTCAATCCATTACAATGTGACTTCTGCCCATACTGCTCCACGGATATCTCATATGCTGATTACATATTCAATGGACAATTTTTAGTACTTATCTTTCTCAAACAGCTGACACTACTGATTCATCCCTCCCCTAAAACGCTCTTCTCCTTTGGCTTCTAGTCAAACCATTTTCTCCTGGTCGTTTTATACAGTTTTTCAGTCTACTTTTGTAGACTCTTATGCCCCTTATCTCAGTCCTTAGTGGTGAAATCCTCCCAGCATTCTATCGTCAGTGTTTTCACTTCTAAAATTCTACACACCCTTCCAGGGTAATTTTACCCACACTTATAACTTCTACTGCCCCCTATATGCTGAAGACTCTGCCAAGATCTTTCTCTTAAATTCCATATGAATATTTTCAAATGCCTAAATGTTTTATCTTCTAAATTTAGTGTCTAAGACTGAACTTGTTACCTCCTTCCTCTGTATGACTGACCTAATTGCAGCCACCTCCTTTGCTTCCTATAATCTCTATCTCTATGAATGGCATCACATCTATTTAGTCATCTCAAAACTTCAGACTCATCTCTACTTCTTTTCCTTCACCCTCCATAGCTAATCAGTCCCTATGTCCCATCAACTCTATCTCTGAAATATCTGAGTTTATGTCCTCCTCTTACTCCTCACTACCATTTCTTTAAGTTCTTATAATTTATCATTTCTTTTGGATCAACAACAACAGCTTGTCCCTACTTCTGGTATTTCAAGGCCATTCTCCATACTTCTGCCAAGGTCCTCTTACTTAGACACCTATCACAAATCTGATATGTCATTCCTGCATTAAGATCTTACAATGGCTCCCCACTGTCTATGTGATGGAGCCTGACTTTTTAGCACAACATACAAAGCCCTTCTATCTCTTGCCTGCCTCTCCATCTTCTCTCACCTCTGGCACATCTACATCCTATGCTGTCATCATTCCAAACTACATGCCATTCCCAAATGTTGTGTCTCACAAACCAGTGATTCAGGTCTCCACATGAGGAATCTGGAGTGCTTTCTCAGGGAACCAAAATGTAGTTGGGACTTCCAGGAGGTCAAAAGAGTTGAAATCATTAATTGGTTTAATATTCAGAGGAAAAAATATTAAATGTTTGAAAATATTCTAAACTTAAAAAAAATTTTAATATTTTAACATGAAACATATTTGCTTGCATAGCAGCCATCTGGTTTCTTCAGCTCCAGAGGATGACACTCAAATACCCACCTGAATAGGAGGGTATTTTTTCTGTCCTGAATAGGACAGAAAAAGATGTGAGGTAGTTGATATAAGCTTTCTAGATGCTTGAATGAAACACAAAATAAAATCTAAGTTATGGATTTTTTTCAGACATAAGATCTTTTTCTCTCCTAAGAGACTAAATAGGGACAAAAAAGAGGAAATAAAATTTGCTTTTGATAAAATTTGCTATTTAAAAAGTACGCATTAATAGTTCTTTGAATATCTGATATTATTTTCTCAGATGTGTAGGATCCTCAATTATTTAGTTTTAATCTTCTGTCAATCTTCTTGCTATGCTTTTAACCAGTGATAACAGACTGATCCATCTATACCCCTAGGCAGTGTACTCTTCTGCTTATCCACATGGTAGCAGCGTGTTTCAAATTAAGGTCACCAGTGTGGGAATATAAATGAGTACCCAAAATGCTGGCAGAAAGCAGCTGCTCCTTGTTTTACATACATAAACAGAAGACTACCAAATAATGATGGTAACAAGGTATCAAAAAGTCCAGAGTGTCCTGTCAAGACGAACAAAATACTTTCAAGAAGGAGTAATACGAAACATGTCAAAGACAGGCATGAATGGTATTTCGAGGTAAAAACAGGAAAACAGACCAAGTTCTGGTAAATACTACCTGGCAAAATCCTGGTAAAATACTACGTACTTATTTTTTTTTTTTAACAACTCAACACCTATAAATGAACTGATTGTAGGTATTTAAATCCTGGGAATATAAAATTTTATAAGCTATAAATTTTGAAATGCCAATCCTATTAAGTATATTTTATGTTAGTTCTATAGCAAAAGGTAGCACAGAATCCTTTTGATGACCCTAAATTGATTCCTAACCACTGAGAGCTAAATCAGAACACTGCCAGGCTATAAGAATTGTAATGACAAGTCTAAAAGTTGTTTGTTATAGGAAAATCATTACTGGTATATAAGAAAGCCCTTATTTTTAAGCGATGGGGAAAAAGCATTTCAGGGAGGCAAAATTCACAGTACTTAAAAGAACAGGGCTCGGTTTAGCCTAGTCTCCCTTGGGAAAATACGTTATTATATCTCAGTTTCCTCAGCTGCAGAAGGGAACAATAAAAGCACCAATCTCAATTTGATGACTAAATGAAATAATTTATGCAAAGTACTTAGAGCAATATTTGACAGTGTTCTAGGCCCTTCTAGTTCCATACTATGATTCTGCTAACAATCAGTGCTGCACACATACTCATATTTTTAAATTCATATAAAGGACATAAAGAACAGCAAAGAACTTTGAATTGATGGACATATTTCTATCACTGATTCATTATTCTTCACTATATTAATCTGTTTATGTCTGTGAAGAGTGCAGCACATCAGTAAAAGTCATTAGCTCAGAAGTCAGGTCCAGGTTTCCCAGTTCAAATTCAGCCACTAAAAAGCTGCATGACCTCAGATAAGTTACTTCTCTGGGAAAGCAGGTAACACCTTACATCAAACAGATATGTTTCCTCTGTGTCTAAAAGAAAGACATTTTGGGATCAAGTAATGTAAACATGTAATACAAATTACATACATATTGTATACATGTATATAATATACAAAATAAATTTAAAGCAAAATAAATTTATTTCCTCTCCTTCTAATATTTGATATAATTTTTGAAGTAAATAAATGAATTACAATGATCTGCACTGTCACATCAAAAGCAGTTATAAAGACTATTTTTCAGACTATGTAACGTCTGCTTTAATAGCCAAGACATTCTAAATTTAAGTCTAGAGTTTCAAAGGACTCAGTAAGTGAAGCCCACTTGTTGAAATGAACTAGGAGGTGGTAAGTTTGAATGAGTGACAAGATTTAATTTTTAAAGATTTTTTCATAAAGCAGTAATAACTGTTCTTAATTTGTGAATAGAAATGTGAATTCAAATATGTTATCAATAATTCCATATAAATGTCTGATGGGGGACATCCTGCTTTTAAAAACTTATTAAGGATTACTTGTAATTGCTATCATTAAATATCTGTTTATAAAATAAAAGAATGATTGTAATAAGATATTTCCTCTACAATCTTTTTTACACAGTGAATTCTACTTTTACTTACATACATACAGAATATAATTACCTGTCCTTATTACCACAAAGTATGAACTAATAGAAATAATTCCACTCATTTTATAAGTAGGTCTCTATGTTATAGATGTGAAAAATCTGAAGCCTAACAATACTCAATGAAATTTAATAAAGATAAAACGCAACTTTGTTCATTGACATCAAATATCCCGATTAATATCTAAGACAGAAATGGAATACATTTTAATCTTTCCCTAATCTCAAAATTGACAACCACATGACAAAGCATTTCAATTTATATCATTCTATAAAATATACTCTGTTTAAATTAACATTAGCTTCTTAGTGGGATTCTGAGGGAAAATGTTCATGCATGACTTGATTTCAAGGCAATGAGAAATTATTGGAGCATTTTGGTTAGGGAAGTAACATAACATGTTAAAAAATGTAGAGGGAAAAATTATTGAATTGGTCATAAATTAGATATAAACAACAGAAAATATGCCTAGAGTCTGCTTTTAAAAAAACAAATAATTTGTATTTTAAGACAGGAGAGCCTGTTATACAATAATCCAATCCGCTAAAGTCATCATTAAAAACAAGTT
Organism: Macaca thibetana thibetana; assembly: GCF_024542745.1. Taxonomy (NCBI): domain Eukaryota; kingdom Metazoa; phylum Chordata; class Mammalia; order Primates; family Cercopithecidae; genus Macaca; species Macaca thibetana. The sequence goes on from NC_065580.1 coordinate 97,261,453, forward strand.
GAAATAATTTCTATTTGAAGTTAGATGACCTGCGCTGACTAAGCTCATATGTACAAACATTACAAGCCACGAGTGCCTGAAGTGAGAACAAGCAATTAGGGTCAACCAAAGGAAAACACTGTTATCTCTGACTCAAGAAATATAATATATTCAATAGAAAGTACTTGTAAGGTATGTACATGTTAGAAAATCACTGAGGTAAGTGTGAAAGACAGCCAAACTGGCCTGTTTTATCCCTGACTGACTTTGGAACCTCTCTGTGCTGATGCCTGTAAAACGAGATATGTCAGTGGCTCATAGAGTTGTGTGGATTAAATGGGTCAATGTGTGAAAAGTGCCCTGAAGAGTATCTGGCACATTAGCAAATGCTCAATAAATGTTGTAATTATTCTTGTGGTAAAGATGTTTTACTCTGCTTAGTTCAACTCATGCTTCTGTCATCTCTGTCTCTCAGAAGCATTCAATCGGTTTTGAATGACCTAAATAATTTCCATTGTTGCATAGGGGCTATCTAAACTAGGGATGGATAATAATTTTTTCAGCTTTAACGGCCAGACAGATTCTGTTACAACTACTTACTTCTTTTGAAGTAGCTTGAAAGCAGCCACAGATAATACATAATGAATGAGCATGATTGTGTCCCAACAAAACTTTACTTATGGCCACTGAAATTTGAATTTCATATTGTTTTCATGTCATGAAATATTGTTTTGATTTTTTTCAATCATTAAAAAACATAAAAACCATTCTTAGCTTACAGGCTGTACAAAAACAGGTGGTAAGCTAGTTTGCCCAAACAGACATTGATAAATACAGAACCCTCTTGGTCAGAATTCCTCCATATATAAAACCAAAGTAATTGTGATCATCTTTCCCAACTTTTAAATGCTCACATAGCAAAATTTGTTTTCACATGAGGAATAATGTCTAATTCATGGACCCAATCTTTTCCCTAACTTGCTCCAGTCCAACATACTACATAAAAAATCATGGCTAACCCAGTGCAAAAAGGCTATTGTACTTAGTATCATCTGAGTCTCAGGCCATAGTGTATTAAGGATATGTTTACAAAATTGAAAGTTTCACTTTCAGAGATCACTATAACATACAAATTTCTATTATAATGTTAACTTTATTTACCAATGTTTATTTTACAAGATAACTAGAGCTGTTGCCTTTTTGTCATTAACACAAAAGAAGACATTTATCCAATCTTACTAAACCCCTGCCAACAGACATAATTGTTATAAAAGATGACAAAGATGGAAGCTTATCCCTCATCAACACAGAATCAATATAAATGTGACCCTCTTACACTATGTAAAACAGTGCATATTGCATGACGGTAGCTTTGAACAGAACAGGGTGCATCTAAAACACAACAGAAAAATAATCTTTTGTGGGGTTTTTCCCTATTTCCTTCATTAAAAAAAAATAAAGTCATATTTGCCCACCTTTCATATGACTTCAATTTATAACAGTTTAAAAATCCATATATCCGTTAAAAGAAGATGGAAATGCAAATACCAACCTGGGTGCTACTGCTCCTTTTCAGAGATATTTGCATATTTATCTGCTACTAAAATAGCTGACGAGTCAACTTTGCAACAAATCCTTAATTCCAAGGGAGACTTATTAATGGACACCTTTTAAAAAGCTCGGCATTCCCCCTAGGCTTTGTGAAACTGCCATTTTAAATTTCATTTAAACAGTGAATCAGTGCTAACTCCTAAATAAAACAGAAGACTTTAAATCAACAGCTAAGACAATTTTTGATACCTCCCTTTGCTAATCCATCACCAAGACCTATGATCTGACCTCCTAAGGATTGCCATCACTTCTGTCTTGGTTAGCACCTCCACCGCTTTTCTAGACCAGCCATTGTCATCTCTCCCTGACTGAAATAGCCTCCTAGCAGCATCCACTCTGATCACTCTCCTCCACGCTGTTCCTCCCACTATAGTCACTCTTCAAACCTCATCCTGTTTCTTCTTCAAGGAAGCCTTCCCTGACCTCCCTGACTAGGTCAAGTTTCCCTGTTAGCATCATGTACCTCTCCTTTATGGGATGTGCTTATTAGAACTTGTAGATAATACTGGTTTTATTTGCTTCTATGCTTATGTGATTAGTATCTATTTTCTCCACTAGACTTTAAGTTTCATAGGAGCAGGACTGATGGATTCCCAATACCTAGCACAATCCTGGCATATAACAGGAGTCTAATGATTTTGCTGACCACTAAATATGCTATAAGCCATTATAACATCATTTGTATACATGTTGAGAAAATTATTGTTGCCACCGAAAAGTCACCTGGTAATTATTTAACTGATAATTAATATAAGGTAGTGATAAACCTCCATTAGCCAAAAAGCCTGATTTACCAGAATAAAATCAGATGTAAAGCTACATCAATTTATAATACATAAATATCATCTTAGGCATCTTGTGAAAAGCTTGGTTAAAAGCTTTTACTTTTAAAAAGTTAACTGAAAAAAGAGTTGTATTAAATGACACATCTTAGAAACATGCTGCTATGGTCTAAACATGTGTCCCCCCCAAATTCATATATTAAAACCTAACCCCCAAGGTTGACAGTATTAAGAGGTAGAGCCTTTGGGAACTGGACACTATGGCGCATGCCTATAGTCACAACTACTCAGGGGGCTGAGGTGGGTGGATCACTTGAGTCCAGGAATTTGAGGTTTCAGTGAGCTATGATCATACCATTGCACTCTAGCCTGGGCAACAGACTGAGACTCTGTCTCTAAAACACAAAAAGACGTGGAGTCTTTGGGAGGTGATTAGTCACAAAAGCAGAACCACTGTGAATGGGATTAAAGTCCTCATAAAAGAGGCAAGAGCTGACTGCTCTTCCACCATGTGAGGGCACATAGAAGGCACCATTTATGACAAATAAGCCCTCACCAGACATCTTGATGTTGAACTTCCCAACCTCTAGAACTGTGAGCAATAAATATGTGTTGTTCATAAATTACCTAGGCTAAGGTATTTTGTTACAGCAGCCTGAACGGACTAAGACACATGTACAAAAAAGAACAATAGAAAGTACCAGATTCTTTCTGCCTTTCCTGAAATACATATGATTAACTCAGACCACTCTCCTGAGCTCCAGACAAGTATCTAACTGCCCACACTGTCACTTGTGTGTCCCCAAAGCAGTTACAACTTGATATTTTTAATTCTCCCAAGTCATTCTTCCTTCTTGCATTACCCTGGTGGAATGTATCATTCCCCATGAATTTACCTAAGGCAGGTATCCAGATGTTGTTGTTAACTGTCTCCTCTCCAAGTCAATCACCAAGTTCTGTTGACTTATGTTCCTAAGAATATCTTGTTTGTTCTCTCCTTCTTCCCTCCTGCCTTTATTCTGGTCTTCCTCCAATCCATATTGTTACTAGGTTGATGTTTTGGGGAGAAAAATGTGACTCCCCTACCTGTTTCCCCCACCAATATTTCTCTGATTATCTCTGAACTCCTTAGCAATATATACAAGACCCATCAAGACCAGAACAAACCAACTACAAATCCAATATTAATTGACCCACTCTCCCACCCTTTCTTATTTAACTCATACTCATCCTTCAAGAGTGAGCTTAAGTACCATATCTTTCAGGATGCCTCCTTCTGGATTGGAAATCCCACCTATAGGCTCTCCTCTACCATAACACTTCCAGTAACATGCTGAAACCACCTGGAGCTGGATCATAAGCCAACAGTTAGCATCTCTTCCCACCTCCACAGTGACATCATGTTGGTTGCTAAAGGGACCAGAAACCTAACAGCAGATGCAAAAAGAAATCTTACCTGAACTGCCCTGACCTGACTAAAGTAGAGCATTAAAAGAGTCAGCTGCCACAATTCCACCCTCACTTGTTCACCCCACTACCCCCATCTCCAGTTAGGGAGGCACTAACCTTGGGCACAGGGACATTCCAGAAAACAAATTGTGTAAACAAGCCTCATCAGAACTTTCCATCCTTTAAAGCCCTAAACATCTTCCTTTTGTTAAGCTGGTATATAAACCTTTACCTCTGGCTGTTCAGGGAGTTACCTATTGTTGAGTGTTCCCATATATGTGTGAATAAACCTTGTATTTTCTCCTGTTAATCTATCTATTGTCAGTTAATTTGAAGGTCCCCAATCATTCAGACCTAAGTTAATGGAACAAAAGTTTTTCCCCCATGGTGAGAGTATTTACACAATGGAAAGCTGTAAAGGCTACAAGCTACAAATCAGGTGTTCTTCTTCTGTGAAAGCCAGTGATAAAATATTTACCAGAATATCACTGCTTCTCACCCTGCACTCTAATTCTCCATGTTGCTGTCTGTGGCTCCTCAACCAGAATTTGCTTCTAAAGGTAATGAATCATTCATATTTATCTCTGTATTCTCAAAGCCTGATTTACCTAAACAAAACTGGATATAAATCAACATGTGCTGCATCAAGTCCTAACAAATAATGATCAACACAGGCATCTTCTGTAGAAGGCTGACACACAGTGGGAGTTCAAAGTCATTATTGAAGAGTGAACATAAGAAAGTTTAACAAATTACAGAGAAAAATTATTTTTAAAACATTAAGCACTTATAGTAAAGTTTTTCCCTCTCCTGTTAAAAATTAATTCCCATGCCTAAGTGTTTAGGGGGAAGTATACTGATGTCTGCAATTTACCTTGAAATGCATCAAAAAACTATAAATAAGAATAAGCTAATGAATATAAAAAGGGGTGGGAAGCTGATATGTGATAAAGCAAGGACAGGAAAATAAGATCTAAGTGGTAGATAAATAGGTATTTACTGTAAAATTCTTCCAATTCTTTGAGGGACACCTGGAGATTTTCATAATAAAATGTTGGGGCAAAACTGAACTGTCATTTTTTTGCTCATGAGGTGTGCAAATAGTTTTTACCTTCATTAAAAGCCTATTAAGCTCTTTCAATATACCCAAGTTCTGGAAAAAAAAAATCATGCCTTTAGGATCCTGTGAGGAAACAAAGTTTTAAATACAACACTCAAACCTTCCCTTGACGTCAATGGGCATATAACAAGAATATAAAAGGAGGCCCACAGAGCATACGTCTAAATATTAAGAAGTTTTATATCAAGCTAATGAATCTGTTAACCAAAACATGGTCTATCCTCCAAACTTGACAAATATACACCATCATAATAATATGGAAGACTAGGCTCAAATTTAGAATGTTGGACTCCTAAGAAATCCCTATCTCTTTTCTCCCTACCCTGGCTCCATCTTATACCCAAACGAGGCTTGTGGAGACGCCCACCCTTCCATGCCCCTGTCCACAGTCCCTGGCACACAACCCATAGTTACTAGTTACCCCCATGCCTATAGACATACACAGCAGTAATATGCTCCCTATACCATAAGACAGAGCCATTGAAGAGGCCCACACAGGCCCTGGGAGCAAGCTTGGGGCCATCTCAGCAGGGATTTCAGGGACCCTCAGAACAGGAACATAGTCTAGAAGATGAAGTGAGGTGAAATGAGATGCAGACATGAGTTGGGCACCTCCCTTCACCCCAAGAATTGAACCTGTGGGACAGGGCACAAATGGAAAAGGGCCCAATTAGGGTCCTCCAAAGTACAGAGGCCCGTCTTGTCTGGGTCTAAGGACTGTACCAGCAATTCTATACAAATTATTTGGTAATCAAGACGGGGGAAATTAGGATGCAGGGGAATTTTTTTCTTTTTAACTAAAATCAGTATTTAATGTAAAAATGTTAAATTAATTCATTAATCCAATATTCATTAAAGTTCCACCATTCTACAATTAGGGATACAGTGTTGAACAAGACAGATAAGGTCTCTAGCCTCACAGAAATTACATTCTAGTGAGGAGAAACAAGTAAAAAACATATAAGTAAGATTATTTCAGATAATGGCAAATGTAAAACAGGCTAATGGGATGGAGAATGATGACAGAGGTTGGAAAACTATTTTAGGAAGGGTTGTCTGGGATGACCTCTCTGAAGAGGTGACCAATGAGCTGAACTGAGGAATATAAAAGAATCAGTCAGGTCAAGATGCGGGAAGATGGGAGGGAGTGAGGAAGAGCACTCCAGGCAAAGTAATAGGGGACCTAAGGCAGTGGCAAGCCTGGCAGTTTCAAAGGGTACATGTGTGCATGTGCTCCATAAAGGAAAACATTCTTAATTATAATAAACATGTGCCCTAGCAAGAGAAGGGTCACGAGCTCTTTTAGTATGCAAATTATCTCAGTCTGTATCTAAACACATACATTCTGCATAAAGTGATAGTTCTAGAATATCTTGTTTTTCTGAACATATTATTTCACTTTATTCTACCTATAAAATTGCCCAGTTTTTTTTTTAAGGTTAACTTATCTCTCCTCCTTCTACAGATCATTCTTTTTTAGACAGCAATTATCTAATCTGTAATTAACTCAATATTTTGCATCTCTGTTTCCCATAACTAATTAATTTTTAATCATTTGAACACATTATACATCCACATGGGACAAAAAATGAAGTTAAAGTAGAAATCCTAAGCCTTGAAGTTCTCAAGTAAACTCATTTTTAGTTTTCATGTACTCAAGATCCAGCTATCTCATATTAGAATGTAAGTAAGAATGAAGCTAAGTTCTTCGTTTGACTTCAGAATTTTGCTTTAATTCACAGCCATGAATGACTTTTAACCACCAGTATTAGGGTGTTTTTGCACTGCTATAAAGAAATATCTTAGACTGGGTAATTTATAAAGAAAAGAGGTTTCATTGGCTTACAGTTTTGCAGGCTATGCAAGTATGGTGCCAGCATCTGACTGGCTTCTGGGAGGCCTCAAGAAACTTTTTTCTTTTTTTTTTTCTTCTTTTTTTTGAGACAGAGTCTTCCTCTGCCACCTAGGCTGGAGTGCAGTAGTGCGATCTTGGCTCACTGCAACCTCTGCCTCCTGGGCTCAAGCAATTCTCAACCTTAACCTCCTGAGTAGCTGAGACTACAGGTGTACACCACCACGCTTGGCTAATTTTTGTATTTTTAGTGGAGATGGAGTTTCACCATGTTGGTGGCCAGGCTGGTATTGAACTCCTGACCTCAAGTGATCCACCTGCCTCGGCCTCCCAAAGCATTGGGATTACAGGCGTGAGCCACCACACTCGGCCAGGAAGCTTTTATTCATGGTGAAAGGCAAAGGGGGACCTGGTGTTTCATACGGCAGAGCAGGAGCAAGAGGGAGGCAGAGGCGCCACACACTTATAAACAACTAGATCTCACAAGTACTCACTCATTATGGCATACTATTGTGAGGACAGCACCAAGCCATGAGGGCTCTGCCCCCATGACCCAAATACCTCCCATGAGGCCCCACCTCTAACATCGGGCATTACATTTCTTTTTCTTTTTCTTTTTAACCAAGTGTCGCTCTGTCGCCAGACTGGAGTGCAGTGGCTCAGTCTTGGCTCACTGCCACCTCCACCTCCCAGGTGTAAGTGATTCTCATGCCTCAGCCCCCTGAATAGCTGGGACTATCAACATGAGATTTAGGCAGAGGCAAATATTCAAACCATATCACCACCTCTTTTCAAACTCCCACAATCCACAAATTTGTTATTGGTCAGAAGAAGGTATTAAGGAATGTGTGGACAAATAAGAACAGAATCACTATAGCTTCTAAGAACAAAAAAGAAAATGGGTTTGAATAGTTATAAAATACATTAAAGATGTTTTATTAGACTTAATGAAAGCTGACTGTGATCATTTTATATTGTTATGAAGTTACAGTACCAGAACAATCAGTAGATAATTAGAAGCAAGTCCTGGTTTCTTACAACAGCTGTGCCACTGGCTGTGCTCTTAAGCCAAAGAACCTTTCTATCCCTTCATCTTCCCAAAGGTTAAGAGAAAAAAGAAAAAGAAAAAATTTTATAAGAGAAATCAGAAAGCACTTAGCATTCTGAAGGAAAAAAAAAACTATTATATAAATCCAAGTAATAATTAGCTTATCTTTCTTACATTACAAATTAAGAAAAGTAAATATGTCATAAATTAAATAGCCCAAAACTGTCAGAATTTAAATTGGCCCTGTTCTAACTGAAAATAAAGGAGCATATAAATACCAAACAATGTATTAATCTTATACCCCTTTATAATAGCTCAAAAGAAAAATCAGACAAGAAAGCTGACTTTTTGTTATTATGAGCACAAAATGCAACTCTAGCACTAATCAAGTGTGTAAGTTGAAGAACTGAAATTCTACTCATGTAAATTTCTTGTAATTTTTTTCCAAATCCTAAATCCCACTCCCCTCTAATTATATGCTTAATACCATATATATGTAAACACAGATACATGTGCACATACACACACAAATTAATTGCAAAGTTCTATGGTATACATAATAGACTGACAATTTTCTGAATGTAGTCTCTTTGGAATAATTATGAACAGAATGTAAAATGGCTCCACACTAAGAAGCACATCTACCATTGGTGTAGAAATAGTAAAATACTCTGTGAGCTAATGCCACAAAATGGCAGCAGACACTTCAAATACAATATGAATCATTAGTTAAGTTTTTTTTTTTTTTTTTTTGAGACGGAGTCTCGCTCTGTCGCCCAGGCTGGAGTGCAGTGGCCGGATCTCAGCTCACTGCAAGCTCCACCTCCCGGGTTCACGCCATTCTCCTGCCTCAGCCTCCCGAAGAGCTAGGACTACAGGCGCCCGCCACCTCACCCGGCTAGTTTTTTGTATTTTTTTAGTAGAGACGGGGTTTCACCGTGTTCGCCAGGATGGTCTCGATCTCCTGACCTCGTGATCCGCCCGTCTCGGCCTCCCAAAGTGCTGGGATTACAGGCTTGAGCCACCGCGCCCGGCTATTAGTTAAGTATTATTAGCAAAACCCAAGACCACGATATATTTGTTCTACTCTGTTAGAATAGACTTTTCATTTATTAAAGTTTAATTTGGAAAGTAGAAGAAAAACATTCTTTTTCCATTATAGTAATATATGCTGACATAATGAACCTAAGAAAGCTTAATTTACATATCTAAAGATTTCAAGGCAAAGATTTTTAGATTAAAAAAATTTTTAGCTCAAACATTTTTATTACATAGTTAAGTTCACAATAATATCTGATGTCCAAAAATCTTCTATTCTAGTAGGATTTATAAGTGCCACTTAAAGTAAGTTGAGGCCCAACATGTATCATTAAATAAGACCATATCATATTCGGATGGCCTTCATGTAACCAATTTTGTTTTAAACGGGATCTGCTTTAAGTTGACTTACAATGCATTAATAATAAGCATCATTCACACAGAGGTATTCAATTGTGTTACAGTTACAGTTATTACACTGAATATTCTACTATTCCAGTGTTTTTTAAATGTGTATTTTGCATCATATTACCTAATTTTTTTAAGTAGCCACTGTTCACTTTCAAGCTTTTTCATTTCCTCAGCAAAATAATAACTCTTGGTCATCAGAGGCAGCCAAATATCAAGCCTTAACCATCTGTCAACTGGCTTGAATTCAGCAAGCATGCTCCTGTAGTTTTAGTTCTAATTGTGTTTAATGCCGCACTAATTATTTCAATGGGGAATAATTTTGTACAGTCAAAGTTGACTCATTTTATAAACTGGAAGCTCCTCAGCTATAAATTGGCAGGTCTCATCCTTCATTCCTCCTAAGCGTTGTGCCAAAGGGGAATAAGTATATGGTTGCTCTGTGACCAAATGTCATGTGCTGGGCAGAAACATTGATCCTGGCTATTAATCACTCTGCAAGCCCTCCCAGTAATCAAAGGGCACAGCTGCAATGATATATGACCAGTGTCAGAGCAGAAAGCCCTTCACAAGACTGCATGCCTACCAGCTGATGGCCAGTATGTACTACCGCTTGCACACTGGCCAGCCCAAAGTGCCCAGGCTAATTAATCATCACCTCTAACTGTTCATTCTATCGTTAAACACCTTTATTGGCTGAATTACAGAAGGATTCTTAGCCCCCTAATTACTTAGGTCTGGAAGCAAGGAACCTTCTCACCTGGATACAAAACCTGCCTATTACCTGTTTCAGACCCAGTCTGCCCTTTCATTCTCTTCTCCATAAAAGTTTGCTGACCTAGCAGTGAACTAGAGACCAGGAGAAAATTGGATGTTGTGGCTGATTTTGGTGTAGTTCACATCAAATGACTGACAGAAGAGCTACATAACATGAAATCATCTAACTTAGTAAGGTGAACTTTTAGAAATCTTACATGTGAATTTTACAATATGAGTCATAAAACATTGATACAGGAAACTGTGAGGTACAGTTATTTAAGAACAAACCAGTTTTCAGAAGAAATACTAAGAAAAGGTTTTACCAGTTATAATTCAATTACTGTTGGTATTTAATATACTGTCCTATTTGGTACAACCTTCTACTTCAGTAAGAACATTCATATGTTGGTCATTTTAATAAAACATTTTATATTTCATACTTGCTTTTGAAACTAATATCCTAACATTTCTAAGTTTTTTAAAGTATCCAGGACAAAAGTGAAGACTTTGGAGATTTTAAAGAAATATTTGGATTAGCTTTAAATTTGTATGTAAAATAATTTTCTCACTTTCAAAACAATGCTAATCCAAGCAGAAAAGCAGGAATCACATATCAAGAGGACCTTAAAATTATTACTAAATACTCATATCACATAAAAAGTCTTCAATACAGCAACACTTTCTATTATGCTAAGACACCAGAGGACTTCATGGTAGAAAACTGTTGAGATTTTAACAGTCACACATGGTGAAATGTCTTCCTTAAAGAAATATATATAGAACCAGTACAATGGTATAACTCTTGAACATCATATTGAGATTTTAAAACTTGTTTTAATTTTAAAAAAATCCAGGATGTACAGTTGCTAAGTAAATTCAATAATATATTTCTTAACAGGGCAAACTCCAAGAGGTAAGGAGACATGTGCTGCTTCAGCCAGTGTTATCATGTCACATATTTAGGAACACGACCAAAAGTAATAATGATAATGGTTTTATTTCTGTAATACCAAAAGTGATTATTAGCCTGTACCTAGTTCAATACAAAATTTTTCTTTTCTTTTCTTTTCTTTTTTTTTGATATAGGGTCTCACTCTGTCACCCAGTCTGGAGTGCAGTGGTGTGATCATGACTCACTGCTGGCTAATTTTTTCTATTTTTTTAAGACAGGGTTCTCACTTTTTTGCCCAGGCTGGTCTTGTACTCCTGGGCTCAAGCGATCCTCCTGCCCTGGCCTCCCAAAGTGCAGGGATTATAGGTTTGAACCACCACAACCAGCCTCAATACACAATTTTTTAAAAACTGATTGTGCTTATACTTGGTTTTAGAACCATAAACCAAACCAATCTAGTATCTTTAAAGCAGACTTGACAATTAGGTAATTATCTATTTTGGTTATTTGCAATTATTAGAATTCTTGGATTAAAATAAAGATAAATAGGTAGTAGAATTAAAAGGCAGTACAGCCATTAAAACACCTAACTAGAAGGACTAAAATGAAGAAATGGACAATACAAATGAAGAAAAGTGAAAATGCAAAGCAACTGTTATTTTCATTGCTGGTGGGAAGGCAAAATGGTATAGCCATTACAGAAAACAGTTTGGGAGTTTCTGATAAAAACATATATCATAGGATCAAGCAATTCCACTCCATAGAGATTTGAAAACATAGCCTTCAAAAAGTCTTGTACACCAACACTTACAGTAGTTTTATTCCTATCAGTCAAAACGGAAAATGTTCCATCATTACTGAGTAGAAAAACACGTTGTGATACATCCATACAACAGAACACTACTCAACAATAAAGTAAGGAACTACAGAGGTATGAAACAACATGGATGAATTGTAAAAGCATCATGCTAAGTATAAGAAGCCAGATTTCTCTGGCTACATATTGTATAATACTATTGATATGACCTTCTGGAAAAGGCAAAACTATAGGAGCAGAAATTAGGTAAGTGGTTGCCAGCGGCTGGGTGTGGAGGCAGGGTACTGATGGCAAAGGAGCACAAGGGAACTTTTTGGGGTGATGGAAATGTTCAATATCATGACTGTGGAAGTGGTTATCCAGCTGCACATAGCTACCAAAACTCATCACATTGTTCACTTAAAGGATGAATTTTATTGTATGTAAATTGTACCTGATAAACCTGATCTAAAAACAAAAAAGACAGTGAGAGAAGATCTCAAGAGTAAAAGTAGTTGATTTATTTCTATATATCTCACATACATTTATTTTGGAGCCACTGACCTGTGTATTCCAAACACATTTATAATTTAGTCTAATGAATAAAAAAAACTTTTATTTGAAAAATAAGACTTTGCATTTTAAGAACCGTAAATTCTAACTCAGATGTAAATGGGAAACTATGAAACATCAAAATATCTTAAAAAGAAGATTACTTTTCTTAACATTTTATCATTTATAGAGCTGAAAAAATTATCTGATATAAATTATCTAATCTGAAAATAAGAGTGAGTGAGCTGTTCCAAGATCTACAGAAATAAAGGCACTTTAGTTCAATTAAATGATTTCCCTGCAGGCAATGTCTTTTCAATCTGAGCTAATGACATCATTTAAGGAGGATGGTCCATTTAACTAAAAGGATCTTTTACAAGGCAGACAGACAGAAGGCAATCTAAGAATGTTTGCAAGGACTTTTCATATTTCAAAATTATAATGGTGAAATGCCTACATAAAATTCTTAAAGTTAGATATTAATCAATACATTGCAGAAATAATTTCATAAAAAGAATGTAATAAAGCTCTTAGGAAGTCTTCCTCATGATTTTTCCCTTTTAAGAAACCAATTCTTTTCTAATGGCAATTAGGCTACTCCAGACTAGCAGTGACACAGTGTTTGCTAGAAATCAGGGCCTTATTTCTGAAGTGCTAAACTTCCTTACCTATCTGCTGTTTCTACGCTAATGCTTCCCCAGTCTGACAGACTTACTTTTACCTGACTTGACCCTTCTGCAAGTGCAACAGGTAAAACACAATTGCCAACTATCCTTTACCAAACGATGTTGACCAGAAATTATACTAATTCTCCAAAATGAGAAAAGGTTCAGGAATCCTCCACATGAGAAAAGGTTCAAGAATCCTCCAAGGGGCCCTTTCCTTAACCCTGTGCCCTAGAATCAGAAATTGAAAACCTTAACTGAAGTATCCTTATGTAAGAATTCCTCACAGCTCAATATCCATACAAGAGAAGCCACTTCACCACCACAGTTTGTGGGAGGACTGATAACTCAAATTGTACAGTAGATTAAATACACGAAATTCTCTAGGAAAGGTTGCCTTTTCATAAGTCTAAGTTTTAAATTTTTTTTCTGTTAAACAGTATAAATAGTAATTAGTATTTTGTGTGACCTGGCAAGGAAGTTAGACCAGTAAGGGCAAGAGATGGAAAGTCTTAACCCCAAATAAGAGGTATGTAATCTAAGTTATAAAAGCACCACCAACAGGCTGTATGATTTTGGACAAGTCAATTAACATATCAGTACTACAGTTTCCTCATCTGTAAAAGAATCTCTGAAACCACTTTAAACTCTCACAGTTGATGATCCTCTCATATATCAGAAAAACTTCATTTATAAAAGCAGATGAATGAAATATAGAGCGATTACAAATGACTCAAGTTTTACACTTGCTAATATTGGCAGCCTCTGTATAGCTGCAAGATCTAGGCTTAAAATACAATTAATTAGCCTGGCTGTCAGGAAATGTGCCTACCTAGGAAATTAAAGCTCAAAAGAAATCAAAGCCAGAGTAAGGAATTGGTTAAGTATCTATAGAATTTCTGATGTATTAGCTGAAGCTGCTTCATCCAATCCTTCTATTTGGAAATGGTCATAACAAATTAAAAGCCAACAAGAAAACTGAGCTGCTATCCCAGCAGGAGCCCCATTTTTTTTAAGTTGATACTTTTTCTCAGGAAATAGTGTATCTTCTTTTATATTTTTAAATATGAGATGTTAGTAACATTCGAATTTTCATTTATAAAAATTACAAAGCCAGTATATTTCACCTATAATAATTTGTCTCAATAATCCTAGGGGTAGGAAAAAGTGGCTAAAGGAATAGACTAGGGTAGACACCTTGATAGCAATAACTTAAGCATGCCCTGAGCATACGCTGAGAATGACCCTGTATGGCAGATATACCTGAATGTGTGTACCAAGCTAGGGAATCTGGGAGTGACCAACCCAAAGATTTCTTCCTTGTCTATAAGCAACATCTGAGCCCCCGGCCATCCCATGGAACATGGATTGAGGCCCTGAGATTTGGGTTGGATAAAGGTTACCAGGTGGAGGTCATTAAGGGGAGGGCACCAAATAAAAATGCTATATAAACTGCAAGCCGTTTGCAAGTGGTTGCAGTTTTCCTGCCCAGCCCACCACCACTGGGCCACGCAATTATCTTGTCCAGCCTGCTGCCACTGGACTGTAGGAAGGCAGATATCTTGTCTAGCCCACCACCATTAGACTGTAAAAAGGTGAATATCTTGTCCAACCCCCTGCCACTGGACTGTAAGAAAGAAGATATCTTGTCCAGCCCACCATCACTGGACTACAGGAAGGTGGACATCTTGTCCAGCTCGCCACCACTGGACAGTAGGAAGGTGGATGTCTTATCTGGCCAGCCACCACTGGACTCTCTCCCCTGTGTGTATGTAAGTCCCTAATAAAGCCCCATGTCTCGTTTGCTGGCTCTGGGTCTCTTCTTCAGCCTCTTGAATCTGGTGCCTCCCCTGTTGAGGTTAATAGAGGTTTGGCACAACATAGACAAAACAATGTTGATCATAAGTAGATACATGTTTGAGAATCAATTAAAGAGATTTTACTATATAAACAGAAAATGTCCTAGAACTTCAAAAGAGCCACAGAAATTCACTATTACTCTTGCTACACAGTATTTGCTTGTTTATACCATCAAATTCCTCAATCTTTGAAATTCCAGCCAAGTTCCTTATCACTTGCAATAGACAAACTTCAGTAATTATATACAACCAAAGAGGAAGAATGTGAAAGATCCAGATGTTGTTCCTTTCCAGTAAATAATTTATTCACCTGGATGAATATACTAATATTAAGTGTGATCACTTTTTCCTATCAGAAAGCTGTAAGTTTTTGAATAAGATCAAATTATCTAAGTACTACATATTTTAATCTTATTGTAGATCATAGGATGAATAAACTCCTAAGTGGATTTTTGAATTTTTCTTCTCATTAGTAAGAACCTCATCTTGATAACTTTAGAAGCAGTTAATTCAATGTAATCAACATTTATTAGCAAGATACTATTCTCAGCACTGTAAGTGAAACAAAATTTTAGCCACCTCAAATCCACTTTGGAAAAAATATGAGGTATAATATAAACAATAGCATCATTTAAGCCCCTACGTTATATTTAGATTTACTGGGCAACAACCTCGTGATCCAGATACGGTCTTATAAAACGATAAGGGAAGCAGGCACCTATGAAGAGTACCATTTGAGAAACTTAGGGAGTCACTTAACTCTTGAAAAAATAAAATCTCTCCCACTACCTGGTGATTCATACTTAATACATCATTAGTGGTTAATTGTTAGGGCTTATTAAGGAATGTCTCCTTGATAAGTGCAAATAGCAGTGCATCAATTACAGTGGACCCTTGAAAAACACAGGTTTGAACTGCACGAGTCCACTTATCTGTGGATTTTTTCAATAAATATATTGGAAAATTTTTTAGAGATCTGTGACAATTTGAAAAAACTCACAGATGACCTGCATGGCCTAGAAATATGGAAACAATTAAGAAAAAGGTATGTCATTAATGCATAAAATATATGTAAATACTAGTCTATTTTATCATTTACTACCATAAAACATACACAAATCTATTATAAAAAGTTAGTATTTATTAAAACTTACGCACACACAGATCATACATGATGCTATGCAAAGTCAATAGAAATGTAAACAAATGATAATGTAGTATTAAATCATAACTGCATAAAATTAACTGTAGTATATCCTGTCCTTTAGTAATAACATCATAGCCATCTCCTGTTGCTGTTGGGGTAAGCTTGAGAGTTACAAAAATCTGCTTAAAATGCTATGTGACACTAATCATCTCCAAGTGAGTAGTTCATCTCTCCAGTAAATTGCATAGTGCAGTAAAAAGTGATCTCTTGTGGGTCTCACGTATTTTTTATCATGTTTAGTGCAATACTGAAAACCTTGAATAACACCATGGGACCCATACAAAGTGCCACTGGTGATGCTAACAGTACCTCTGAAAAGCAGAGAAAAATCACGACATTACAAGGAAAAGTTGAGTTACTTGATATGTACCACAGATTGAGGTCTGCAGCTGTGGCTGCCTGACATTTCAGACAGATAATTGATTGTATAAACAGATGATATAAACTTGTGGCATCAATAAATACAGTACTGTAAATGTCTTTTCTCATTAATTTTCTTAATAACATTTCTCTAGCTTACTCTATTATAAGAATGCAGTATATAATACATATACAAAATATGTGCTAATCAACTGTTTATGTTGTTGGTAAGACTTATGGTCAACAACAGGCCATTAGTAGTTAGTTTTGGGGGAGTCAAAAGTTATACGTGGATTTTCAAAAGCACAGGGATTGATGTCCCTAACCCCTCACATCGTTCAAGAGTCAAGTGTATATCCCTTACTCCTTTACTATGAGCAAAGCACAAAACATTTGGACAAATGGTCATAATAGGTTAAGATTTGGTGGGAGAAAAGTAGAGGAGAAATCTGGAAGAGATAAAGAAAACAGGGCATCTTCACCTATGAATCAGAAGTGTTGGACTTGACTGTAGTCCCTGACTCCTGGATGGCACTTCTGGATCCACCGGGGATTACGGGACCTTGCTGCCTTGAAGGAAAGGACACAGTCCTGGCTGCTTTGCCACTGACTAATTGTAGAGCCCCAGAGCCTTGAGCTAAACTAGGCAGTAGCCACGGGGTGGTTACAGCAGACCTTGGGCAAGACCCAGTGCTGTGCTGGCTTCAGGTCTTACCCAGTGCAGTCTTAGCGGCGGCAGCCACAGGGGTGCTTGTGTCACTCCACCCCCCCAGCTGTAGGGGGCTCAGAACAGAAAGAGAGACTCTAAGTTTGGGAGAAATTAAGGGAAGGAAACAAGAGTCTCTGCCTGGTAATCCAGAGTAGTCTCCCGGATCTTGTCTAAGACCGTCAAGGTGGCACCTCTATAGCATTACTTGGTTAGGGGTGTCCCCTAAAGCAGATACAGCTTAGATCACAACACTCAAGTCCTTTAAAATATCTGGAAGCCTTCCCAAGAAGGATGGGTATAAGTAAGCCCAAACAGTGAAGACTACAACAAATGGCCAGATACTAAAGAGCATCTACTGGCACCGACACCATCCAGGAAAACATGACTTCACCAACTGAACTAAATAAGGCACCAGGGACCAATCCTGGAGAAACAGTTATGTGACCTTTCAGACAGGAAATTGAAAATAGCTGTGTTGAAAAAACTCAAAGGAATTCAAGATAACATAGAGAAGGAATTCAGAATTCTATCATATAAATTTAACAAAAAGATTGAAATAATGAAAAAGAATCAAGCAGAAGTTCCGGAGCTGAAAAATACAATTGGCGTACTGAAGAATGCAACTGGTATACTGAAGAATGCATCAGAGTCCTTGACCAGCACAATTGATCAAGCAGAAGAAAGAATTAGTGAGCTTTAAGACAGGCTATTTGAAAATATACAGTCAGAGGAGACAAAAGAAAAAAGAATAATAATAACAGAGAACTTCCAACACCCAAAGAAAGATATCAATATCCAAGTACAAGGTTACAGAACACTAAGCAGATTTAACCCAAAGGTTAAGGCATTTAATAATCAAACTCCCAAAGATCAAGGATAAAGAAAGGACTTTAAAAACAGCAAGAAAAAAGAAATAAACAGCATACAATGAAGCTCCAATACATCTGGCAGCAGACTTTTCAGTGGAAACCTTGTAGGCCAGGAGAGAGTGGCATGACATGTTTAAAGTATCGCAGGAAAAAAACTACCCTAGAATAGTAGACTTGGTGAAAATACACTTCAAACATGAAGAAGAAACCAAAAAAGAACCAAGCAGAAGTTCTGGAGCTGAAAAATGCAGTTGGCATACTGAAGAAGGCATCAGAGTCCTTTAAACAGGAGAATTGATCAAGCAGAAGCTAGCTGAGTAATTTCATCAATACCAGACCTGTCCTACAAGAAATGCAACCGGAAGTACTTCAATCAGAAAGAAAAGGACATTAATGAGCAATAAGTAAACACCTGAAGGTACAAAACTCACTAGTCATAGTAAGTACACAGAAAAACACAGAATAGTAACACACTGTAACTGTGGTGTGTAAACTACTCTTATCCTAAGTAAAAAGACTAAATGATGAACCAATCAAAAATAACTACAACTTTTCAAGACACAGTCAATAATAGAAACAACAAAAACTTAAAACATGGGGGGATGAAGTTAAGGTGTAGAGTGTTTAACGAGTTTGCTTTTTGCTTGGTTGTTTGCTTATTCAAATAGTGTTAAGTTGTTATTAGGTTAAAATAATGGGTTATAAGATAGTATTTGCAAGCCTTACTGTAACTTCAAAACAAAAAACATACAATGGATACACAAGATATAAAAAGCAAGAGATTAAATCATAACACCAGAGAAAATTACCTTCACTAGAGGAAGATAGGAAAGAAAGGAAGAAAGGAAGTGAAGGGAAAAGAGAGAAAAGGGGAGGGGATGGGCGGGGCAGGGGCAGGGGCAGGGCAGGGCAGGGCAAGGGAAAGCAGGGCCAGGTCAGGCCAGGCCAGATCAGACCACAAAACAACCAGAAAATAAATAACAAAATGTCAGGTATTAGTCCTTACTTATCAATAATACCATTGAATGTAAATGGATTAAATTCTCCAATCAAAAGACACAGACTGGCTGAATGGATGGGAGAAAAAAAAAACCCATTGATCTGTTGCCTCACAAGAAACACATTTCACCTATAAGAACACATAGACTAAAAACAAAGTGATTAAAAAAAGATATTTCATGCCAATGGAAACCAAAAAAGAGCAGGAATTGCTATACTTAGACAAAACAGATTTCAAGACAAAAACAGTAAGAAGAGATAAAGAAGGTCACTATATAATGATAAAGGAGTCAATTCAGCAAGAGGATTTAGCAATTTTAAATATATATGCACCCAACACTGGAGCACCCAGATATATAAGGAAACTATTATTAGAGCTAAAGAGAGAGGCCTTGATACAATAATAGCTGGAGACTTCAACACCCCACTTTCAGCATCACACATATCTTCCAGATAGAAAATCAACAAACAAACATCAGGCTTAATCTGCACTATAGACCAAATGGATCTAATAGATATCTACAAAACATTTCATCCAAGAGCTGCAGAATACGCATTCTTTTCCTCAGCACATGGATCATTCTCAAGAACAGACAGAACAAGTCTTAAAACATTCAAAAAAATGGCCAGGCGTGGTGGCTCACACCTGTAATCCTAGCACTTTGGGAGGCTGAGGCGGGCAGATCACCAGGTCAGGAGATGGAGACCATCCTGGCTAACACGGTGAAACCCCGTCTCTACTAAAAATACAAAAAAAAAAAAAAATAGCCGTGTGTGGTGGTACGTCCTGTAGTCCCAACTACTCAGGAGGCTGAGGCAGGAGAATGGCATGAACCTGGGAGGTGGAGCTTGCAGTGAGCCAAGATCACGCCGCTGCCCTCCAGGCTGGGTGACAGAGCGAAACTCCATCTCAAAGAAATAAATAAAATAAAAAAAAAATAAAAACTGAAAAACTATCAAGCACCTTCTCTGACCACAATGGAATAAAACTCAAAATTAGTAACAAGAGGAATTTTGGAAACTACACAAATGCATGGAAATTAAACAGTATACTCTTGAATAACCAGTGGGTTGGTGAAGACCTTAAGAAGGAAATTGAAAAATTTCTTCAAACAAATGATAATGAAAACAGAACTCACTAAAATCTATGTGATACAGCAAAAGCAGTACTCAGAAGGACGTTTATAGCTATAAGTGCCTATACTGAAAAAGAGGAAAATTTTCAAATAAACAATGTAACAATGCATTGTCAAGAACTTGAAAAGCAAGAGCAAACCAAACCCAAAATTAGCAGAAGAAAAAAATAAAGATCAGAGCAGAAATAAATGAAATTGAAATTTTAAAATAATACAAAAGATCAACCAAAAAGTTGGTTTTTTGAAAGGTTAAACAAAATTGACAAACCTTTAGCCACACTAAGAAAAAGAGAAAATCCAAATAAATAAAATCAGAAATGAAAAAAGAGAAATTACAAGTGATACTGCAGAAATTCAAAGGATTGTCAGTGTCTACTATAGCAAGTACATGCCAATAAATTGGAAAATCTAGAAAAAATGGACAAATTCCTAGATACATATGACTGACCAAGATGAACCAGGAAGAAATCCAAAACTTGAACAGACTAATAACAAGCAACAAGATTGAAGCTGTAATAAAACGTCTCCCAGTAAACAAAAGCCCAGGACCTGATGGCTTCACTACTGATTTCTACAAAGCATTTAAAGAACTAATACCAATTCTACTCAAACTGTTCCAGAAAAATAGAGCAGAACAGAGTACTTCCAAACTCATTCTACAAGGCCAGTATTACTGATACCAAAACCAGACAAAGATGCATGAAAAAAAAAGAAAGAAAGAAAGAAAGAAAGAAAAAAAGAAAGACAGACAGACAGACAGACTATAGGCCAATATCTTTGATGAATATTGATGCAAAAAATCATCAACAAAATACAAGCAATCTGAATTCAACAATACATTAGACAGATCATTCATCATGACCAAGTGGGATTTATCTCTGGGATGCAAGGATGGCTCAACATATACAAATCAATCAACATGATACATCGCATCAACAGAATAAAGGATGAAAACCATATGATCATTTCAATTGATGCTGAAAAGGCATTTGATAAAATTCAACATCCCTTCATGACAAAAACCTGTAAAAAAACTGGGTATAGAAGGAACATACCTCATCATAATAAAAGCCATACATGACAGACCTACAGCTAGGATCATACTGAATGAAGAAAAACTGAAAGCCTTTCCTCTAAAATCTGGAACAAGACAAAGATGCCCACTGTCACTGCCGTGATTCAACACAGTACTGGAAGTCCTAGCTAGAGCAATCAGACAACAGAAAGAAATAAAGGCATCCAAATTGGAAAGAAGGAAGTCAAACTATCCTTGTTTGCCGATGCTATGATCTTATATTTGGAAAAACCTAAAGACTCCACAAGGAAACTATTAGAACTGAGAAACAAATTCAGTAAAGTTGCAGGATACAAAATCAACATGTAAAAATCAGCAGCATTTCTATATGCCGACAGTGAACAATGCAAAAAAGAAATTTAAAAAGTAATCCCATTTACAATAGCCACACATAAAATTAAATACCTAGAAATTAACTTAGAGAGGTGAAAGATCTCTATAATAAAAACTATAAAATACAAAGAAAAATGAAGATGACACTTAAAAATCGAAAAATATTTCATGTTCGTGGATTGGAAGAATCAATATTGTCACAATGTCCATATTACCCAAAGCAATCTACAGATTCAGTGCGATCTCTATCAAAATACCAATGACATTCTTCCCCAACATAGAAAAATAATCCTCAAATTTATATGGAACCACAAAAGACCTAGAATAGCCAATGTAACCCTAAGCAAAAAGAACAAAACTGGAGGAATCACATATCTAACTTCAAATCACACTACAGTTATAGTAACCAAAACAGCATGGTACTAGCACAAAAACAGACACATAGACCAATGGAACAGAATAAAGAACCCAGAAGTAAATCCACACACCTAGAGTGAAATCATTTTTGACAAAGGTACTAAGAACATAGACTGGAGAAAAGACAGTCCTTTTTTTTTTTTTTTTTTTTTTTTGAGACAGAGTTTCACTCTTGCCCAGGCTGGAGTGCAATGGCACGATCTTGGCTCACCACAACCCACAACCTCCGCCTCCTGAGTTCAAACGCTTCTCCTGCCTCAGCCTCCCAAGTAGCTGGAGCTACAGGCATATGCCACCACGCCCGGCTAATTGTATATATTTAGTAGAGACAGGGTTTCTCCATGTTGGTCAGGCTGGTCTCAAACTCCTGACCTCAGGTGATCTGCCCACCTTGGCCTCCCAAAGTGTTGGGACTACAGGCATGAGTCACCACACCCAGCAAGACAGTCTCTTTAATAAATGCTGCTTGGGGCCAGGCGCAGTAGCTCACACCTGTAATCCCGGCACTTTGGGAGGCAGAGGCAGGTGGATCACGAGGTCAAGAGATTAAGAACATCCTGCCCAACGTGGTGAAACCCAGACTCTACTAAAAATACAAAAATTAGGCAGGCATGGTGGCACGTGCCTGTAGTTCCAGCTACTCACGAGGCTGAGGCCGGAGAATCACTTGAACCCAGGAGGCAGAGGTTGCACTGAGTCGAGATCACGCCACTGCACTCCAGCCTGGTGACAGAGCGAGACTCTGTCTCAACAAATAAATAAATAAATAAATAAATGCTGCTTGGAAAACTGGAAATCCATATGCAAAAGAATGAAACTAGACCCCTATCTCTCACCATATACAAAACTCAAATCAAAATGGATTAAAGACTTAAATCTAAAGCCTCAAACTATGAAACCACTACAAGAAAACATTGGAGAAAATTTCCAGGACACTGGTCTGGGTAAAGACTTCCTGAGCAATACCCCACAAGCACATGCAACCAAAGCATACATGGACAAATGTGATCACATCAAGTTAAAAAGCTTCTTCACAGCAAAGAATACAATCAACAAAATGAAGAGAGAACCCACAGAATGGGAGAAAATATTTGCAAAATACCCCTCTGACAAGGGATTAGTAACCAGACTACATAAGGAGTTCAAACAAGTCTACAGGAAAAAAGTCTAACAATCCAATCAAAAACTAGGCAAACCCTTTAAATAGACATTTCTCAAAAGAAGACATGCAAATGGCAGACATATGAAAAGGTATTCAACATCACTGATCATCAGAGAAAGGCAAATCAAAACTACAACGAGATACCATCTCGCCCCAGTTAAAATGGGTTATATCCAAAAGACAGGCAATAGCAAATGCTGACGAGCATGTGAATGACAGAGAGCCCTTGTATGCTATTGGTGGGAATGTAAATTAGTACAACTACCATGGAGAATAGTTTGGAAGTTTCTCAAAAAAACAAAAAATTGAGCTACCATAGGATCCAGCAATCCCACTGCTGGATATATACCCAAAAGAAAGGAAATCAGTATATTGAAGAGATATCTGCACTCCTATGTTTGTTGCAGCACTATTTATGATAGCTAAGATTTGGAAGCAACTGTCTATTAACAGATGAATAGATAAAGAAAATGTGGTACATATACACAATGGAGTACTACTCAGCCATAAAAAAGAATGAGATCCAGTCATTTGCAACAACATAGATGGAACTGGAGATCATTATGTTAAGTGAAATAAGCCAGGCACTGAAAGACAAACACTGCATATTCTCACTTACTCGTGGGATATAAAAATCAAAGCAATTTAACTCATAGACACAGAGTGTAGAAGATGGTAAGCAGAGGTGAGGAAGAGTAGTGGAGGATTGGAGGGGGAGGTTAATGGGTATGAAAAAAATAGAAAGAATGAATAAGACCTACTATTGAATAGCACAATAGGGTGATTATAGTCAACAGTAACTTAATTGTATATTTTAAAATAACTTAAAGAATGTAATTGGATTATTTAGAACTCAAAGGATAAATGCTTGAGGGGATGGAAAGACCATTCTCCATGATGTGCCTATGTCACACTGCATGCCTGTATCAACATGTCTTATGTACCCCATAAATATATACACCTACTATATACCCACAAAATGTTTTAAAAATAATTTTTTAAAAATTTTAAAACGAAGTGTTCGACTACATTTCCTGTTATCCTTTCTAACTCTATACTTCTACAATTTGTTTTAATCAATAACACAAATTATAAGCAAAGAAGAAATATTTATAGCTTACATTATCATGTTTTAGAATCTTTAACACATAATCTTTAATAAAAAGAATGCGCCGGGCCAGTCCTGGTGGTTCAGACCCGTAATCCCAGCACTTCAGGAGTCCGAGGCAGGCAGATCACAAGGTCAGGAGATTGAGATCATCCTGGCTAACATGGAGAAACCCCGTCTCTACTAAAATTACAAAAATTAGCCAGGCATGGTGGCACGCACCTGTAGTCCCAGCTACTCAGGAGGTTGAGGCAGGAGAATCGCTTGAACCCAGGAGGCGGAGGTTGCAGTGAGCCGAGATCGCGCCACTGCACTCCAGCCTGGGTGACAGAGTGAGACTCTGTCAAAAAAAAAAAAAAAAAAAAAAGTGCCAACTTTTAATGCACAAATATATAAAAAGGCAATTTATTTAAAATGCAAATAATGAATGAAACAGTTTTAAAATTCACCATCAACTAGTAAAAAGAAAGCCAGTTAACAGTGAAATACCATTATACTACAATTTTAACAGGGGTTAGTTTCGAAATCAGATTATAAAGCTGGGCATGGTGGTGAGCAATTATATTCCCACCCACTTCAGAGGGTGATGTAGGAGGTTCCCTTGAGCTTGAGACCAGCCTGGGCAACATAGTGACACCCTGTCTCTTTAGAACAAAAACTTTTTAATCAGATTAGGAAACAATCAACAACTATGAGGTCATATACGTACAGAAAATGTCTCTAGACAGTTATATACCATAATTTTCATAGGAATTATTTCTGTTACCAGTGATTACTTTCTTCATTATTCTAATCAGGTGTGCTGGTTTTAAAATGAGTTCACAAATTCCTTAACACTCCTCCTTCGAAAGGTAGAGCCTAATCCCTTTCCCCTTGAATGTAGGTCAACTTCACCCACTTGCTTCTAAAGGACAGAATGTGGCTAAAGTGATGCTATGTGACATCTGAGGCTAGGTCATAAAAAATTATATAGCTTCTACTTGGCTCTTTCTTGGGGGGAAGCCAGCTACAAAGTCATGAGGGCCCTCAAGTAGACAGTGGAAAAACTCATGTGAAAAGGGACCAAGGCCTCCTGACAACAGTCAGCACCAGCTTGCAGCCACGGAAGTGAGCCTCCCAGAAAGTGGATTCAAACTTTCTGATCACTGCAGCCTCAGCTAAAATTCTGACTGCAATCTCATGAATAGTGCCAAGCCAGAGACTGCTAAGCCATTCCCAAATTCTTGACTCACAGAAATGTGAGAATAAATAAAATATTTATTACTTAATAATAAACATATGTACACTTCATTTTACTGCATTTCACTTTATTGCACATTGCAGACATTGCACTTTCTACAAATTGAAGGTCTGTGGCAACCCTTGTGTCGAGACAGTCTATCAGCACCATTTTTCTAACAGCATGTGTTGGCTTTGTGTCTCTGTGTCACATTTTGGTAATTTTCACATCTCAGACTTTTTCATTATTATTATATCTGTTATGCTGATCTATAGTTACTATTGTAATTGTTTTGGGAACCATGAGCCACACTCATATAGGATAGCAAATTTCATTGATAAATATTGTGTATGTTCTGATTGTTCCACTGACTGACTCTTCCCGTTTCTCTCCCTCTCCTTGGGCTTCCCTATTCCCTGAGACATAACAATATTGAAATTAGGCCAATTAATAACCCTACAATGACTTTTTAGTGTTCAAATAAAAGGAAGAATCACACACCTCTTACTTTAAATAAAAAGCTAAACTCACTTTTGTAACTCCAGCACTTTGGGAGGCCAATGTGGGAGGATCGCTTGAGCCCAGGAATTTGAGACTAGCCTGGGCAATATAGTGAAACCTCATTTCAATCAATCAATAAATAAATAAATCAATATAAAAAATATAAATAAGCCAGGTATGGTGTTGTATGCCTGTGGTCCCAGCTACTCAGGAAACTGAGGTAGGAGAAGCCCTTGAGCCTGGGAGTTAGAGGCTGCAAAGCAAACAAAGCTAGAAATGATTAAGCTTGGTAAGAAATTCATGTTGAAAGCTGGGACAGACTGAAAGTTGGCCTCTTGCACCAAACAGCCAAATTGTGAATGCAAAGGAAAAGTCATTGAAGGTAAATACAAGTGCTGCTCTAGTGAATACACAAATGGTAAGAAAGCAAAAAAGCCTTTTTGCTGATATAAAGAAAGTGTCAGTGATCTGGATAGAAGATTAAATCAGTTACAACACTCCCTTAAGTTGAAACCTAATGCAGGTCAAAGCCCTAACTCTGTTCAATTCTATGAAGACTGAGAGGTAAGGAAGCCACAGAAGAAAAGTTGGAATCGAGCAGAGCTTGGTTCATGAGGTTTAAGGAAAGAAGCCATCTTCATAACATAAAAGTGTAAGGAGTTTGGAAGTTGATTCCAACTCTTATGGATGACTTACAGAGGTTCAGGACTTCAGTGGAGAAAGTCGCTGCAGATATGATGGAAATAGCAAGATAACTACAATTAGAAGTAGGCCCTGAAGATGTGACTGAACTGTTGAAATCTCATGATAAAACCTGAACGGAAGGGAAGTTGCTTCTTAGGATGAGCAAAAAAAGTGGTTTCTTGCGATGGAATCTACTAGTAAAGACACTGTGAACATTGATGAAAAGACAATAATGGAAGGATTCAGTATATTACACAAATTCAGGTGATACAGCAGTGGCAGGATTTGAGAGGACTGCTTCTGATATGGTTTGGCTCTGTGTCCCCACCCAAATCTCAACTTAAATTATAATCCTCACATGTCCAGAGAAGGACCCAGTGGGAAGTGATTGGATCATTGGGGAAGGGGGGGTTCTCCATGTTGTTCTTGTGATGGTGAGTAAGTTCCCACAAGATCTGATGGTTTAAAAGTGTTTGGCAGTTCCCCCCTTGCTCTCTCTCTCCTTCCACCTTGTGAAAAAGGTGCTTGCGTGTCTTTAACTTTCTGCCATGATTGTAAGTTTCCTGAGGTATCCCCAGCCATGTGGAATGCGAGTCAATTAAACCTCCTTTATAAATTACCCTGTCTCAGGTAGTTCTTTATAGTAGTGTGAAAACAGACTAATACAGTCTCCAATTTTGAAAGGGAGTTCTACTTTGGGTAAAATGCTAGCAAATGTCATCACATACCACAGAGAAATCTTTCATGGAAGGAAGAGTCAATCAATGTGGCAAAACTCACTGCTATCTTACTTTCAAAAATTGCCACAGCCATCCCAAACTTCAGCAACCACTGTCCTGATCAGCTAGCAGTCATCCACATTGAGGCAAGATGCTCCACCAGCAAAAAGATTACAACTTGCTGAAGGGTAAGATGATTGTCAGAATTTTTTTAGCAATGAAGTATTTTTAAATTAAGGTATACACATTATTTTCTAGACATAATACTAATTGCACACTTAATAGACTACAGTGTAAACGTAACTTTTATGCATATAAATCAAAAACCTCATGACTTGCTTTATTGCAATATTCATTTTATTGCAGTGGTCTGAAACCAAACCCACAACAGCTCTGAGGTATGCCTGTGATAATAAAATAATACATAGGTTTTGGGGTAATCTGCTATACAGCAATAAATAATTAATACGTCTGTATAGGGCTGTGGTCAAAAGTGCAGGCCCTGCAGTATTCATAATAACCAAAAGATGGAAATAACCCAAATAAATGTCCATGGACAGATGAACGGATAAATTTTGGTATATATACATAATGGAATATTATTAGCTTTAAAAAAAGAATGAAATTCTTATACATGCTACAACATGATGACCCTTAAGGACATTATGCTAAGTGAAATAAGCCAGACACAAATGGACAAATACAGTATGATTTTACTTACATGAAGTACCTAGAACAGGCCAATTCAGAGACTAAAAATAGAATAGAGATTGTGGGGGCAAGGGTAGGGAGGTGGGTGAATGGGGAGTTACTGTTTAACTGATACAGAGTCTCTGTTCATGATGATGAAAACATTATGAAAATAGTGATGGTGGTTACTCAACATTGTGAATGTACTTAACGCCACTGAAATGTATACTCAAAAGTGGTTAAAATGGTAAATTTGATAATATGTGTCTTTTACCATAATTTAAAAAAAAAGGAGGGGACAAGCCTTGGAATAAGATGGCTTGGGTCTCAACCTTGGTTCCGAAACTTACTAGGCATGTAACCTAATTTCTTCATGTACAAAATGGGTATAACAACAATGCCTACTGCAAAAATCAACTCAAAATGAATTAAAGACTTAAGTGGAATACCTGAAACTAAAAGTATTAGAAGAAAACAGAAGAAAAGCTCCATGATGTTGGTCTTGGCAAAGATTTTTTAGATACGACCCCCAAAGCACAGGCAACAAAAGTAAAAGTTGGTAAATGGGGTTACATCAAACTAAAAAGTTTCTGTACAGCAAAGGAAACACCAACAGAGTGAAGAGACAACCTACGGAATACGAGAAAATATTTGCAAACCACACATCTGGTAAGGAGTTAAGATCCAATATACATAAGGAACTCAACCCACTTAATAGTAGGAAAACAAAACTCAATTAAAAAGTGGGGTGGCTGGGTGTGGGGGCTGTAATCCCAGCACTTTGGGAGGCCGAGGTGGGCAGATTACCTGACGTCAGCAGTTAAAGACCAGCCTGACCAATATGATGAAACCCCATCTCTACTAAACATACAAAAATTAGCCAGGTGTGGTGGCATGTATCTGTAATCCCAGCAACTCAGAAGGCCAAGACAAGAGAATCTCTTGAACCTGGGAGGCAGAGGTTGCAGTGAGCAGATATTGCACCATCGCACTCCAGCCTGGGCAACAAAAGCAAAACTTTGTCTCAAAAAAAAAAAAAAAAAAAAAAAAAAAAAAAAAAAAAGGTGGGCAAAGGACCTGAATAAACTTTTCTCAAAAGAAGATATACAAATGTCCAACAGGTATATGAAAAAAAATGTTCAATACCACTAATCATCAGGGAAATGCAAATGAAACCCACAATGAAATAACATCTCACACCCGTCAGAATGGCTATTATCAAAGAGATAAAAGATAACCAGTGTTTGTGAGGATGTGAAGAAATGGAAAGCCTTGTATACTGTTGGTGGGAATGTAAATTAGCACAACCATTATGGAAAACAGTATGGAGGTCCCCCAAAAAAATTAAAAATAGAGCTACCATATGATCCAGTAATCCCACTTCTGGGAATATATCCAAAAGATATAAAATCAGTATGTCAAGGAGATATTTCCACTCCCATCTTCACTGTAGCATTTTTCACAATAGCCAAGATACGGAATCAGCCTAAGTATCCATGAAGACGAACAGAAGAAGAAAATGTAGTATACATACAAAACGGAATACCATTTAGCCTTTAAAAAGAAGGAAATTTTGTCATTTGTGACAATGTGGATGAACCTGGAGGGCGAAACGTTAAGTAAAAAAGCCAGGCACAGTAAGACAAATGCTGCAAGATCTTAACTTATATGCAGTGTTAAAAAGTTGGGCTGGGCACAGTGGTTCGCACCTGTAATCTCAGTGTTTTGGAAGGCTGAAGCAGGAGGATCACTTGAGGCCAGGAGCTGAAGACCAGCCTAGCCAACCTAGCAAGACTCCATCTCTACAAAAATAAAAAAATTAGCCAGTCATTGTAGTACACCCTTGTAGTCCTAACCACTCAGGAGGCTAAGGTGGGAAGATGACTTTAGCCCAGGAGTTTGAGGTTACAGTAAACTAAGATTGCAGCACTGCACTCCAGCCTAGACCCTGTCTCTAAAAAAAAAAAAAAGAAGAAGAAGAAGAAAAGAAAAGAAGAAAAATAAGAAAGTCAAACTCACAGAAACAGAGAGCAAAATGGTGGTTACCAGAGGCTGAGGAATAGGAGGAATGGGGAGGTGCTAGTCCAAGGATATAAAATTTCAGTTAGATAGGAGGAGTAAGTTCAAGAGAAATCTATTGTAAATCATAGTGACTGCTTAACATACTGTATACTCGAAAATTGCTAACAGTGGATTTCAAAGGTTCTCACCACAAAAATATAAGCATGTGAGGTAATACTTGAGCTAAATAACTTGATTTAGTCATTCTAAAATGTATATACATATCAAAACATCATGCTATACACCATACATATATATATTTTTTGTTTGTTTCTTTGAGACACAGTCTCACTCTGTTGCCAGGCTGGAGTCCAGTGGCGCAATCTCAACTCACTGCAACCTCCACCTCCCAGGTTCAAGCGATTCTCCTGCCTCAGCCTCCTGAGTAGCTGGGATTACAGGCGCACACCACCATGTCTGGCTAATTTTTGTATTTTTAGTAGAGATGGGGTTTCACCATGTTGGAGAGGATGGTCTCGATCTCCTGACCTCGTGATCTGCCCACCTTGGCCTCCCAAAGTACTGGGAATGCAGGCCTGAGCCACCGTCCCCAGCCCTATATATAATTTTAATTGTCAATTTAAATTTTTTAAATTAAAAAATAAAAATAAAACGAAGTCAAGTAGTTTGGCCAGTCACAAAGCAAGTATCAGAGATTTCATCTCTTGTTTGTTAGCATCCAAAGCTCATGTCCCTAAACACAACAAGCCTGAAGAACAGGTTCATGTTCTACCGGAAAAAGATCACAGGCTTTGGAGAAAAAAAAAAGACCTAAATTTCTACCTCAGCTCCACCTTTATTTGCTGTGTAGCTTTGGGCAAATCACCTAATATCTCTGGGCCATAGTTTCTTCAGTAATAAAACAATAATTCATCATTCATGCCACTGAAAATTATTCTGATATATTTCTCTACTGATTTTACCTTAAAGGCTTCAGGAAGCCACCTGCGCACTGAAATTTTCTGATGAACAAATTGAAAACTCCCATCCATATCCCCAAACCACACCATCTTTCTCTTTCCCTATTTCTACACCCTCTTTACCTAGTAGAAAAGCACCAGAAACCTCCATTTGCCTCTGTTCCTCTTCTCTGTCAACAAATGGACCTATATGTAAAAACTTAAGTCCAAAAGAACACCATTTTGTATATTACTTTGTACTTTTTATATCTGCAGTGGGAGATGGAGGGAAGAAACCAGTCAGTAATAAAACAGATCCCCCCTCCACCTGCAGGTGATAATTGTTATAAAGCCCCACTAAGAAAACTGTCATTTGTTATGTATCCCAAAATAAGAAACTGTTAAGCTATTAAAAGAGGGGAAAGGGGCACTTAGTAGTAAATGCCACCTAATGATATAGACTAATAAATACAAGTAATTTTAATGTAGTAGATTAGAGTTTTAAAATGCCATTTTGCAACTATTTACAAGAAAGTTTAGTAATTTAAAGCACATTTTCAAGGAAAATGCTAGCAAAAGCTATAACCTTAATTTATATAACATCAAAGTCACATTCTAACTTTGGGAATTTATTTGCAGGCATGTTAATTTTTAAACAATTTAAAACCACTCTTAAAAGTATTTTCCATTTCCTCCTAGGGCCCTGTTTGTTTTTAAGGGAACTGTTTCAAAGATGTTAACCGAAATTGCAAAGGGACAGCTGCTTGATACAAAGGGGCATATTACTGCCTTGCAATATCAAATCACTCAACCTCACTTCTTTTCCCTTTTTTGGGCTTTAGGTTGCCACTAAAATGGCTATTCATTAGTAAGTACATAGAGTGATGGTCATATTATGCATACTGATATGCCCCAAGGTCCTTTTATTGGGAAATGAGAGTATTTGCCCACATACACTTTATGTCTATGTTAATGTCTGCACTTGCTTTAACTTCTCTAAATCCCAAAACATGTTTCAAGATTTGTTAACTGGATAATTCACACCAGTACACTTTTTTGTTGTTCATCTTAAATTATGGAAACTCTCATATCTGTTCTAAACCTTAGGAGACAAAAATACAAAAAAAAAAAAAAATCCCTTAAAAAAGCACCATATGTTCTAAACATAACATCATAGAATATATCAACCAATGGCAATTAATCTTACAGATGCCATTTCATTTTACCATGAATTATGTCGACAAAATATGTAAAACAATGGATTTAAATGATGTATATCAAAATGTATTGACTCATATAGTTTTGCATTATTTCTTTAAGGTATAATAGGTATGTTAAAAAAACTATTACTAAAAATAATGCAAGAATAAAATTATCATCATCTATGGTGGTATCACTTTTTATACCATCTTCCTTAAAATCTTGAGATTCAAGTCCTAACCATATAGTTTCAGTGAGAAAAGCCATAAAATCATGCTTTTTTAAAAAAGAAAAAAAAAAAAAAAGCCTGTTTTTTCCGGTCCTGGTTTCCCAGGATCATAAAACTCAAACTGTCCTTCCCAAATTTATCTTTTCTCACTTGTTTCCTAACTGCTGAGTTATAAATATCTCTGTCTTCTATTAAAGACATATATTTTCTTCTGCAAGTTCATTCCTGTGAGAACTATATTCCAAATTCTATACTCACATTGTATTGAGAATTCAAAATTTGACTTATCTTATATAAAAACTAGTTCTTAAATGTGACAAAGCTATACAGATGTTCTACTAACATCAATTTTTCTTTCAACATTATTAGTTAAATTTTCTCTAGCATTACTTCTAGTTGGAGACTGCAAAGACCCAGAATATTGATATAGGTACATACATTGGAGTCAGAATTGATTTTCTATCATTGAACCTGCTAGGCACAAAAGTAACAGTATGCAGTTGTATTCATGCTGTGCAAATCTCCTTGATAATATATTAAAAATCTAGCACTTTGGGGTTTCCATACTGATTTACACTATACATACCTTTTGTCTATACTTCCTCAAAAAATGGCATATGCAGCTGAAATTTTTAAAAGCCAACAACAACAAAAATGGTTATAAGCTTGCCTTGTATTAGAACTTCTTTTGTCCGTCAATCAACAATAAAGTATTATTCTACCATCACAAAAGGAAAACCTTTGGAGGCAGTAAAGGACTATGGGTTGTGCAAATGTGCAGTTGCTAAGAAGCAAATATGCCTCTCTTCTAATCAAATAGCCCAGCTCAGCAATGCCGCTGGCTTGGGGCAAAAAGCAAATTCCACCAGCCACAAACTTAGAAACAGTCTTGAATTATTTGTTGCTGACCGCTGGCTGAACCCTTCCTGATGAGCACCATCACCATTAGCCACTACTCAGTGTATTCCATCAACCAATAGCAATAGCAGCATGCTACAGCTCAGGCTACAAGAAATTGATCAAACAGGGTAATGAGACTATTTCTTCACGAAGGTTATTTTAAATGAATATAAATATTTTCTTTCTACATAATTTGCCACAGAAAGGTCACTGAACTCTCTGTGATTCCAAAGAAAAATGTTCTACTGTCCCCTTTACATATTTGAGTTAAGATAAAGCCAACAAACAATTCAGGGCATTTCTTGATATTAGGAGCAAATTCTCATGAGCTGGCATTTGAGACAACAGATTTAGCTGTGATATTTTAGCTTCATGTGAAGCTACAGCTAAAAACTGATCAAACGATGCTACTCTATAAATATTAAACTAATCATGATTTACTAATTAAAAATATTTATAAGAGTACATTTTTGTTTAACAAAAGCACAATTAATCTCTAATGTAGGAAACTGTGAGAACATGAATCATATGTATGCCTTCTTAGCTCAAGTTATTAAAATTTGATATAATTGTTGTAAATTATTTAGTGGAGAATTCATTTTCTATAGCCCACCTCCTCCTGCTAGACAGTAGAATAAAATGCATGTTAACTATTCCAGTTGGCATATGAATCATTTCACTGACACCTGATTTAGCTCCTCTTACAGAGAGATATTTACTGCTCCTTTTCTTTACATACTTTAAATGAAAAATTATAAACAACTGGATTTAACATCACATCACAACCATATTACAGCAATTTAGCTTTATATGTTATCTAATATTCTGCAAAGTCCAATTTGTAGTTAGTAGGCTTCTAATATGGTGGTATTAAAATAATCCCAGCAAAATCACTCTTTAGGAATTTCAAACACCCTTACACCAGCAAAAAAAAAAGATTCATTATAAATATTTCTAACATATCAGTATCCTGCCATTATTATAATGCAACATAGATTAATAGATTCTAATTAAATATTTAAACTCAAGAGAAACACTTTTATATGAATGAAAACCTCTAAAGGGCCTTGTAAAAGATGTTTATTGTGTTCTAAAATAACTACTTTAAAACTTTCTAAACGATGTTTATCATGTTCCATTAAAAATACATGCAATCAAATATGACATATACTTGTCAAAATGAACTGCTTTATATGCAGATTCTTTAAGAGTTTTAAAAATTATTTATTTTTGTTTATGATCCTTACTTTAGAAACAAATAAGTCAAATAATTTTTGCCTTCGTCAAAAACGTCCAGTTAACTGTAATATGAAAAAACCACTTAAGTTTGTAGAAATGTGCTTAGGCAATTCTTTTTAATTACTGAAACTCAGAACTACCTTTCAAAATTACCCTTTTAAATTGTTCATGAATGTCATTAGACATAACAGTAAAACCACCTTATCTACAAAATAAAACAGAAGATGATATACAAATGGCCATTTTTTTTAAGGGGATAAAGTATTGCTGGGTATTAGAAGGTTATCTGTGCCACTAATAGGGACTTCTAAACATTCATGATTAGGAAATGACTGCAGTAATAACAGGACTTTAAATGCAAATTCAAATAATTTAAAAACACATACAGGTTTGAATGAAACAGAAAACCTGTACAATTAATTTTAATCACTCTTGAAAGGGAGAGCTACTAAAGAACTAGACAGAATACAATACAGAGAAGAGAATCTCAAGGTTGATACATTATATAGGATTTGTTTAGGCGCATTCTACTTTTTTCACAATAAAATCCTGCCATGCTATCATAAATGGCAAAAGAAGATTCTCTAAATAAAAATCAATAATTAGTTTTAAAAGGGTCGAATAGCAAAAAACATCCCATCAGCTGACAAACTCAGTAACAACCACAAAGAACCAATATAACTTCTGGTGCCAAGGAGCCAGATGGTACTGCTGGAAAAAATTAAGTCTACAGATTGGCAGTTCAACCCTGTGATTATTGCCCAAGGGAGGACAAAGTGGAAGAAGAGTGGGAGGTTCAGTATGATGGAGAATAAATCAATTACCACCAACTCACTACATCCTTCCTATGATACCCAAATAACAGATTCTAAATACCACATCAGTAAATTTTTCAAGGTTTAAGTAGCCCCAAACTTAGTTGGGAGTGATAACATAGTATATAGTAAAAAGTAGAATATAATCTCAGTTTTTCATCATAGGCCCTAGTCAATTATACTGATAACCTGACTCAACTGCATAAGGTCCACATAACAATAAACACTAAAGCATTTTAGTATAGCTCCATTACTTAAAAATCACACTTCTAAAAAAATTTTGAAATTTTGCTTGACATTCAATGACAGTATTTGTTAAACTTCTATTTATTTTCCAGATGGAGAATTATAAATAGATAATGGTTGCATATGATGATCTCATGACTAAATAACTGACTTAACATGTTTTCTAACAAATATTTTGTTCATGTTTTTGCTTATAAAAGGAAGTGTTTCGCACTCTGTGCTATATAAAGAATGCTAAAGAAATAGCAACATCTCAAGACACGTTCAAAATCCAACCACATGGTAGATAAAATGTAAGTGCATTTATGAGAAAATATTGTGCAATTATGAGAAAATATCAATTTTACTCATACTTTTGAAATGAAAGATGGTTACATATTCAGCACTAACTGGCAGAGCTTATGCTGAGAAAAATTTTTTGTTTCTTTGGCCTCCCATCACTGAAGAATACATACAGCTGTTTTGCATTACTCTAGTTTTAGTAGGCCAGATATTAAGATAAGAATATTAGGAATACCAAGATATTAAAGATAAGAAAATTCAGGCTGTCAATTTTTAAAATACAGTCAATTTTTACAGCTGTTTTGTATTATTCTAGTAGTAGTAAGTCATATATTAAGATAAGAATACTAAGATATTAAAAATAAGAAAATTCAGACTGTCAATTTTTACAATATAAATATGTGTTGACGCACTTAATATATTAGCAGTTACACTGAGAGCTGGCCTTTGGATTTTGTCTCAACAATCAGTAACAGATAATTAGATTTCTGTAGTAAATAAATTTGATAAGGCAAAAAAGTGTTCTGATTAATCAGTTGCTAAGTATGAAAGCAAGAATAAATTCACAAGGATTCTAGAAAAGTATTAGTCAAATCACAGGTATAAACTAATTTGATCAAAGTTCACCGAAACCTTTCTGACACATTTTCTAACATATTACAAAAGGATAGGAAATGAATTGCTAACATGGGTTGCTCAGTGCACTATCTGAATCCCTGCTGTGGGCACAGTCGCAGTGATAAAAAATTTAATCTGAGAGGATATGCTTTACCTAAACCATACCTAACTCACTTTTCCTCATCAAACAAAAATTGTGTATGTATACTTCAAATAGCTTGTTTAAAACATTTATAACATTTTAAATGGACATCAGCATTTCAACATATTAGTACACATTCCCCCACCATGATTTTGGGATAAAAAGCTGTTCAATCTTTATATATCTGGACTAAATAACAGACCAGCAATGAGTTTATAGTCTCGGAGGAGTACAGCTAGTTCACAGGAGTGTAAACATTCACACAGGTCAATAGGTTTATATATCTATCAAGATTTATAAAAATACATTGAAATACATCTTTAGATGAAAACCAGATAGAACAGAAAGAACAGGAGATTTAAAATAATATCAACAGAGAAGAAATATTTCACGATAACAGACACTATTAAAACTCAGTGGATAGTAAAACAGAGCAAGAAAAAAAATTGGGGAACAATTTTCACTAAAGGAGCTATTATTATATAAAATCCAAATATCATGTATATAAAGAACAACACTTATGTCTTATGCATTTTTACCATCCAAAGGAAGAGTTTTAGAATTCCAGTTGATACAATTCAAGACAACAACATTAAGACTTTAAATTTATTTCATTATAAAACATATAGACACATGACACAGGTTTAATTCTTTTTAAAAAATCAAATTGTCTCTGTTTGCAGATGACACGACTGTATATTTAGAAAACCCCATCATCTCAGCCCAAAATCTCGAGCTGATAAGCAACTTCAGCAAAGTCTCAGGATACAAAATCAATGTGCAAAAATCACAAGCATTCTTATACACCAATAACAGACAAACAGAGAGCCAAATCATGAGTGAACTCCCATTCACAATTGCTACAAAGAGAATAAAATACCTAGGAATACAACTTATAGAAGATGTGAAGGACTTCTTCAAAGAGAACTACAAACCACTGCTCAAGGAAGTAAGACAGGACACAAACAAATGGAAAACATTCCATGCTCATGGATAGGAAGAATCAATATCATGAAAAATGGCCATACTACTCAAAGTAATTTATAGATTCAATGCTATCCCCATCAAGCTATCAATGACTTTCTTCATAGAATTAGAAAAAACTACTTTAAATTTCATATGGAACCAAAAAAGAGCCCACATAGCCAAAACAATCCTAAGCAAAAAGAACAAAGCTGGAGGCATCATGCTACCTGACTTTGAACTATACTACAAGGCTACAGTAACCAAAACAGCATGGCACTGGTACCAAAACAGATACATAGACCAATAGAACAGAAAAGAGGCCTCAGAAATAACGCCACACATCTACAACCATCTGATCTTTGACAAACCTGACAAAAACAAGCAATGGGGAAAGGATTCCCTATTTAATAAATGGTGTTGGGAAAACTGGCTAGCCATATGCAGAAACATGAAACTGGACCCCTTCCTTACACCTTATACAAAAATTAACTCAAGGTGGATTAAAGACTTAAAACCTAAAACCATAAAAACCCTAGAGGAAAACCTAGGCAATACCATTCAGAACACAGGCATGGGCAAAGACTTCATGACTAAAACACCAAAAGTAATGGCAACAAAAGTCAAAATTGACAAATGGCATCTAATTAAAGAGCTTCTGGACACCAAAAGAAACTGTCATCAGAGTGAACAGGCAACCTACAGAATGGGAGAAAATTTTTGCAATCTATCCATCTGACAAAGGGCTAATATGCAGAATCTACAAGGAACTTAAACAAATTTACAAGAAAAAAGCAAACAACCCCATCAAAAAGTGGGTGAAGGATACGAACAGACACTTCTCAAAAGAAGACATTTATGTGGCCAACAAACATGAAAGAAAAGCTCATCATCACTGGTCATTAGAGAAATGAAAATCAAAACCACAATGAGATACCATTTCATGCCAGTTAGAATGGCAATCATTAAAAAGTCAGGAAACAAACCGGGCATGGTGGCTCACACCTGTAATCCCAGCACTTTGGGAGGCTGAGGAGGGTGGATCTCCTGAGGTTGGGAGTTCGACACTAGCCTGACCAACATGGAGAAACCCCGTCTCTACTAAAAATACAAAATTAGCCAGGCGTGGTGGTACATGTCTATAATCCCAGCTACTTGGGATGGTGAGGCAGGAAAACCGCTTGAACCCAGGAGATGGAGGTTGCAGTGAGCCGAGATCGTGCCACTGCACTCCAGCCTGTGCAACAAAAGTGAAACTCCATCTCAAAAAAAAAAAAAAGTCAGGAAACAATAGATGCTAGAGAGGATATGGAGAAATACAAATGCTTTTACACTGTTGGTGGGAATGAAAATTAGTTCAACAATTGTGGAAGACAGTGTGGCAATTCCTCAAGGATCTAGAACCAGAAATACCATTTGACCCAGCAATCTCATTACTGGGCATATACCCAAAGGATTTTAAATCATTCTACTATAAAGACACACGCACGTGTATGTTTACTGCAGCACTATTCACAATAGCAAAGACTTGGAACCAACCCAAATGCCCATTAATGATAGACTGGATAAAGAAAATGTGGTACATATACACCATGCAATACTATGCCGCCATAAAAAAGGATGAGTTCATGTCCTTTGTATGGACATGGATGAAGCTGGAAACCATCACTCTCAGCAAACTAACAGGAACAGAAAACCAAACACCACACGTTCTCACTCATAAGTAGGAGTTGAACAATGAGAACACATGGACACAAGGAGGGGAATATCACACACCAGTGCCTGTCACGGGGCAGGGGCTAGGGGAGGGATAGATAACATCAGGAGAAATACCTAATGTAGATGACGGGTTGATGGATGCAGCAAACCACATGGCACATGTATACCTATGTAACAAACCTGCACGTTCTGCACATGTATCCCAGAACTTAAAGTATAATCAAAAAAAAAAAAAAAAAGAACTTTCCCATACTCTCTTCCCTTCTCAATGTTCACAAGACAAAAACCACTTTAACACTAATCACGTTCTGAAATGTTAATTTTTCAATGCCTTCAATTGCTAAAAGATAGCATCTTTACATGCCTTATATCTGTATGTTTAATAATATTAGGTAATTGCTGCTAATTTTTAAGGTGTGATAAGAGTATTAAGGTTGTTTTAAAAATAATCACTATCAATATCTTGGAATATTTAGGAATGACATGTGGAATTTTATTCAAAATTATCTAGAAGGAGCAAGTATAAATACAAACAAAACTCTACTGTCTACAAGGTGATAACTGTTCAAGCTGAGATATGGATACACAGAAGTTTTATTATAATATTCTATTTCTGTATGTTTGAAATTATTCACAAAAGTTAAAATAAAAATACTTAGAAAATTTTTAAAAAATCAAATATAAGCCTGGTGCACAGGCCTATAGTCCCACCTACTTGGGTGGCTGAGGCAGGAATATTGCTTGAGCCCAAGAACTCAAGGCTGTAGCGCACTATGATTGCACCTGTGAATAGCTTCTATTCCAGCCTGGGCAATATTGCGAGATCTTATCTCTTAAAAAAATCAAATATTTAAGAACTTGATTTTTAAAACTGTTAATAATTGTCACAAAACATAATCTTTCCATTTATAAAACAGGATCTACTAATAAGTTTTCTCAAAAGTTACCTCCTAGTACATTTAAAATGAAGCTTTATTTATAAATTATTTTCTTAATTTAATGTGACAGTAACTACATATCTTGGGTTTTTTGGTCATCAAGTATGTAAACAACCAATCAAAGAATGAAATCATTTGAAATTTCAAGATTATCTACATTTAAATCCATTGGCATATTTCTAACAAAATAATCTAGTTAATGCTTCTCAGGGTTAAGGCTCAGTTTGATCAAATTCTCATATGCTATTGTTGCATTACTTTCCTACTATCTAACAGACAGGAAGCTAAATACGATTCACCCAAATAAAAAAGATCACGGAAATTTAACATAGGTCAAAACACTGGTCATGACATTTATGAACCACCACATAAAAATGCCTGCTATATTTATTAGTAAAAAGTTGAATATTAAATCATAAAAATAATCATAGTTATCGACTCATCTTTTAGCTACTCACAATATATGATTAAATAAAATATTGTCCAACTACTTGTGTTCAAACATGGATAAAAATTCCAAAGAAAATATGTACTAAAATCAAGTCAATTATTCATCCCTTGGTCATCTTGTGACATTACAGTAACCAAGAGCTAACATTGGCACGTCCTATGTACCCATCCCTACTACAATCTCATGAAATACTATTCATTATCCCTATTTTTACAAATTAAGAAACTAAGGCTTAGACAGAAAATTTGTTCAAAGTCATAGTGTCAAACCAGAATTAAACCCAGGTATGTAGGATACAATAATCTGTGCACTTAACAACAACAGTACTATTTACTCATGACATGATCAAACACAGAGTTTATCTTCTTTAAAGTCCTTGAAAATTTAGTATGCAGATACTAAAAATATATCTGATCTGCCTTGAATATAGCTTAATATTATTTAAGTTGCCGGGACAAGACATAGTAATGTAACATGATGCCTGAATTACATGGAGAAAAATAATTAGATAATAAAAACAAAGAGGGAGGAAAAAAAGCCTAAGATCACATCAACATTCTAACAAACGCCAAAGAAAACTACCGAGATAAAATGTATCACCATGACTATAATCATACTAAGGAATGAAAGTAATTAACGGTTTCTAAAATTCTGTAAAATAGAATCATAGGCTTAGAAACAAAAGCAGCAATTCTCCCGGTTTACCTGTGAGGAAAGTTGGAGAAAATGTCTCTATTCTAAATCTTCTCATCTATCTCATTCTATCATCTCTGGCAAGTCTTCTCTTTCTCATGATATTAAACATGTTTAGGCAAATAAATCAATGATTCTCCGTATCTCTATTGTATATCTCAGACTCCCTCTTAAATATCTTTGACTGGATTCTCAACACTCCTTCAAGCTCAACAAACTTGATCTTTCTTATCTGCTTTTCCACTTTCTTTATAGGTAATATCACTTCCCCGAGAAAATAATCTAAGTGTCAAGATTCATGTTAAGCATAATCATGAAGTCTACCATTGGTTGTACCCCTGGCTACTTACTCTCCTTTGTCCCTACCCATCAAGTTGATCACTGGGCCTCCAGTTAGGTTCTTCCCAGGCCTGAGTTCCCCAGAAGTGTACCAAGCCCTGCCTTTCTTCTACACTTCCAGTTCCCTCCCATAACAAACTAAAATGTATTTGTCGTTTGACCCATTCCTTACAACTCTTATCTCTGCCTGCTTAATCTGATACATTAGCATTTATCAAATAATTAATAACAATTATTAATGTAAGTATTTTCTTTGCCAAATGCAATCTTTATTCTTCATTTCTATGGTGATAGCTTCATCCACTATCACCTCTGTTAAGTATGACAACTGAAGAGCCAAAGTAGTAAATGTAACAGATACGTCATTTGGTTCTCAACTACCCATTTGTGTGTATACAAACATGCCTCATATTACTGTGCTTTGCTTTACTGCACCTTACAGATACTGCATTTTTTACAAATTGCAGGTTTGTGACAACCCTTGTTGAACAAATCTATCGGCACCATTCTTTCAACCGCACATGCTCACTTTGTATCTCTGTGTCACATTTTGGTAATTCTTTCAATATTTCAGTTTTTCATTATTATTATTATATCTGTTACAGTGATCTATAATCAGTGATCTTTCATGTTACCATCTAATTGTTTGGGGGCACTATGATCTGCACTCATATAAGACAGCAAACTTTGATAATAAATGTATGTTCTCTGATTGCTCCACAACTCAACCTTACCCTATCTCTCTCCCTCTCCTTGGGCTTCCTTTTTCCCTCAAACATAACAACAATGAAATTAAGTCAATTAATAACCCTACAATGGGCTGGGCGTGGTGGCTCAAGCCTGTAACCCCAGCACTTTGGGAGGCCGAGGCGGGTGGATCACGAGGTCAGGAGATTGAGACCATCTTGGCTAACATGGTGAAACCCCATCTCTACTAAAAATACAAAAAAAAAAATTAGCTGGGCATGGTGCCAGGCGCCTGTAGTCCCAGCTACTCGGAAGGCTGAGGCAGGAGAATGGCGTGAACCCAGGAGGCGGGGCTTGCAGTGAGCCGAGATCACGCCACTGCACTCCAGCCCAGGCGACAGAGTGTGACTCCATCTCAAAAAAAAAAAAAAAAAAAAAAATTACCCTACAATGACCTCTAAGTGTTCAAGTGAAAGAAAGACTTCCACATCTCTCACTTTAAATCAAAAGGTAGAAATGATAACGCTTAGGGAGAAAGGCATGTAGAAATTCAAGATAGGCCAAAAGGAAGGCCTCTTGTGCCAAACAGCCAGGTTGTGAATGCAAAGGAAAAGTCCTTGAAGGAAAACAAAAGTGCTACTCCAGTGAACACACAAATGGTAAGAAAGCAAAACAGCCTGGCCGGGCGTGGTGGCTCACACCTGTAATCCCAGCACTTTGGGAGGCCGAGGCAGGTGGATTACCTGAGGTCAGGAGTCTGAGACCAGCCTGCCCAACATGGTGAAACCTCGTTTCCACTAACAATACAAAAATTAGCTGGGTGTGGTGGTGGGCACCTGTAATCCTAGCTATCGGGAGGCTGAGGTACGAGAATTACTTGAACACGGGACGCAGGGGATGCAGTGAGCTGAGATCATGCCACTGCACTCCAGCCTGGGTGACAGAGTGAGACTTTGTCTCCAAAAAAAAAGCAAAAAGCAAAACAGCCTAATTACTGATATGGAGAAACTTTGAGTGGTCTGGCTACAAGATTAAACCAGATACAACACTCCCTTAAGCCAAAGCCTAATCCAGATCAAGGCCCTAACTCTCTTCAATTCTATGAAGGCTGACAGAGATGAGAGATGCAGAAGAAAAGTTGGAATCTAGCAGAGTTGGTTCATGAGGTTTAAGGACAGAAGCCATCTTCATAACACAAAAGTACAAGGAGTTTGGAAGAAGTTAATTCCAACCCTCAAGGATGACTTTGAGGGGTTCAGGACATCAATTGAAGAAGTTACTGCAGATGTGGTGGAAATGGCAAGAGACCTACAATTAGAAGTGGACCCCGAAGATATGACTGAATTGTTGCAATCTCATGATAAAACTTGAAGGGATGAGGAGTTGCTTCTCCAGGTGAGCAAAGAAAGTAGTTTCTTGCGATGGGATCTACTCCTGATGAAGATGCTATAAACACTGTTGAAATGACAATTAATTTGGAATATAACATAAACATAGTTGATAAAGCAGTGTCAGGGTTTGAGAGGACTGACTCCAATTCTTACAGAAGTTCTACCATGAGTAATACGCTAGCAAACAACATTACATGCCAGAGAGAAATCTTCCATGGAAAGAAGAATCAATCAATGAATCAATCAATTCATTGTTGTCTTTATTTAAGAAATTGCCACAACCCCCCAACCTTCAGCAGCCATCCACATTGAGACAAGACCCTCGATCAGCAAAAAGGTTATAATTCTCTGAGGGCTAAGATGATTGTTGGCATTTATTAACAATAAAGCATTTTAAAATTACAGTATGTGTGGGGTTTTGTTAAGACATAATGCACACTTAATAGTGTGCTGGGAGGTAATACAGTAATAAGGAATACAAATTGGAAAAAGATGGTGCATCCTTTTTAAAGGATGACAAACACAAGTAAGCTCAGTATTGCCAGACCATCCAATTTTCCCAGAGAAGGCATAAATGTGAATTTTTCTGGGTTGGCACAAATTTTCAAAAGTCAAATACTGATTTGGCTAAACAAAATATACCTATAGGCCAAATTTGTAACTTGGCCTATCAGTTTAAGACCTTTGTTCTAGACACTTTATATACTGTCTCAATTTTAAACCAATCCATCAGTGAGTTGTATATCTAGACCAAAGGTGGGCAAACTTTTTCAGTAAAGTGTCAGACTAGAAATATTCCAGGCTTTGTGGGACTATGGTCTGTGGAACAACTACATAATGTTGCTGTTGTAGCACGAACACAGCCATACACAATATGTAAACAAATACGTATGGCTGTGCTGTATAATTATCTATAAAATATTGCAACAAGCCAAATTTGCTCCATGGGCTGTAGATTGCCAACCCCTGATCTAGACTGTTATTTTGGCCCCACACAAAAATGACTTGTCCTAAGCTGTATTTTGGCATTATGCTACATACCTATGTT
Organism: Macaca thibetana thibetana; assembly: GCF_024542745.1. Taxonomy (NCBI): domain Eukaryota; kingdom Metazoa; phylum Chordata; class Mammalia; order Primates; family Cercopithecidae; genus Macaca; species Macaca thibetana. The sequence goes on from NC_065580.1 coordinate 97,306,311, forward strand.
GGTAGATGCTTTCAGAAAGAACTCCAGAGCATTATTAAATATACTCTTGTGGTTTTTATTTACCACATTATATGACATTCTTTTTAAAGCCCTCTTCAAAGAAATTTCACCAGATCCTAGTACTACAAGTACTAAGAACTATACTTCTCTTGAGTACTTGATTTATTTTTATAGCAAGAACACTATAAATCTTGCACCTAATCAGTTTTCCTTCTTTGCATTGGCAAAGAAAGCAAGCAAGTGAGGGTCAAATAAGTAAGTAATCTCCAGCAAAAGCTAGAGTACTTATGGTAGGCATTTGAGATACAGATAATACTACCCTTACTTTAATTTTCCTATGTATCCTCCTTTTCCCCACCTTTGATTTCCTCTTTTTTTTAACCTTGGTATAATACATATATCTTCCCTAACTGCCTCAATTGTTTTTTACAAAATAATAGAAATTAGGAAAAAATGAACAAAAAGCATGTCTATCCAAGACAAATTAAATTCAAATAATCTAAAATTTCTAATTTTTGTTTAGTTCTAATCTATACAATTGCACCTTTTCATATAGGTGCTAACAAGTAAAAGTGATTGGTTTGTTTTATCTAGTTAATCCTTTCTTCTCATACATTGCTAAAAAGAGAAAGAATATAACGGCCAAACAGCAAACAGTTAAAAAAAAAAAAAAAAAAAAGGAGGACTTTCACTAACTGGAACATCAGCTCTTATGAAAGGTTTGAAGAATTAATGACAACAAATAAATGAAAAATTTTTAAAATTAACCAGTCTAGCCGGGCGCGGTGGCTCAAGCCTGTAATCCCAGCACTTTGGGAGGCCGAGACGGGCGGATCACTAGGTCAGGAGATCGAGACCATCCTGGCTAACACGGTGAAACCCCGTCTCTACTAAAAAATACAAAAAACTAGCCGGGCGAGGTGGCGGGCGCCTGTAGTCCCAGCTACTCAGGAGGCTGAGACAGGAGAATGGCCCGAACCCGGGAGGCGGAGCTTGCAGTGAGCTGAGATCCGGCCACTGCACTCCAGCCTGGGCGACAGAGCGAGACTCCGTCTCAAAAAAAAAAAAAAAAAAAAAATTAACCAGTCTAGACAGTTTTAACATTTATTTTTGCCTCCAGCTCTTCTCTCTATAAATCAATTCAAAATTTAGCATGCTAAATAATTATTTTAACCTACTGATAAACATTATACTCCCCTCTAAGGAACTTGAAATATCCATTACTGAATGCATATCTATAACTATTATCTACCCCAGCCTCTTATTCTCTCTACACACGTTTTTACAACACCTAAGTTTAGTCATACTTTCACATATCCTACCTTGTAGTGGCTGTTTTTGCCTGCTCTGAATTGCTTATTTCTTTAAGAGTACCTCAGTTTTCCTTTGGAGAATGGTACCTGCCCCAGTCTCCATGGCGATCAGGTGAAGCTGGCCTCACCCCTCTCCACAAACTCTTTTTTGGGCACATGATCCAGACTTAGCAAACTAGTGCAACACACACACACACACACACACACACACACACACACACACGCCACAGTGATTGATTTAGAATAAGCACATGACCCAAGCTAAGGATTTCTGCTGCAATTATTGAGAGATCTCTATTTCAATGGGGTTGCTAATCTGGTAGAAATATCTAAGAAGCTGCTGGTGGGTGGTCATCTTTGCCACAGCCATCCTATGGGCACAGTGTCTCTAAGAAGAAGCTACACATAGGAAAGCAGTATGTTGAGTGGGAATACTCACTACAGTTTGAGCACCTACCTGGATCTAGGTGGCAAGAGGCAAGATTCCAATTCTCTTCACTTGTGAAAAATGAATAGAAGTGACATACCCTTCACAAGTGAACCAGTAAACTCCCCTTTCTGCTTTGTGCTTAAGCCAGTTTGAGTTGGGTTTCTTTTTCTGTCCTGTCCATTCAAAGAGTCCTGATCAATATATGCCTTTACCAGGTTGTTTCCCAAATGTGAAAAACTATTACCTCCATGTTCTATATATCAAAAATCTTATTCTCCCAACCTGGTTCAAATGTCATTAATGTTATCAAGTCTGTCTTTATTCCTACCATAATTACCATCTTCTTTCTCCTTCTGTATTTCTTGTAATAGTGATTAAACCAATCTGCCTTGAATTAGTTGGTATTTATATCTCTCCTCTCTCTACTAATCTACAAATAAGGTCTTTAAAGACAGTGACATACCTTATTAATCATTTTATTCTCCCAAGTCTAAAATAGCTAACAGTAAAATCTGTTGAAATAAACTTTCATTCCATCTAGCACTCTGTCTAAAATGTACAACACTATTACCCTTTCTTACTTTTATTTTAAAAATCAATTACTCACCTCTTATAAGACATATTTTCTTTTAGAAAAGAAACCCTATTTTAAGCATATTAGGGGATTATAACATACATAAATCCCAGGACATGAACACCAAAATAAGTCCTATTCAGTGAAAGAAATATATGTGTATTTCTTTTCCCCGTGGTAAGAAATTTTACTATTTTTGATATTAAAATATACTTCTTATTAAACTCCTTTAGTGTTAAAGAAAGATATGGGCATGTTCAAAATAGAAAAGCTCACAGGTGGTATTAAAAAGCAAGGAGGAGCTTCTGGAGGCATTTATACAAAACAACACAAAAGCACCTCTGGGATGAAATTACTTTTCTGACATAGTCTTTAAATATGACATTATATGTTTCCGCTTTTTAGGTATGGAAAAGAATTAGTTGATATTCAAATTCAATTACCCTTTTCTCTAGATATTCCAAATGAAAAACTTTCACCACGCTCCATTGCTTGAGTCTCATACAAAAATATAATTAATATCTGATTATGACATTGGAATCTGAAAGTGTATTTGATGAGAAAAGTGGGATTAAAAGGCCTAAAGTTTCTCCATAGTGAAAATAAACCTAAATATTTGAATTAAAATATGACTATGACTATGGAGAAAGATACAGAGAAAGATATAGGAATTCAAAGTAAAAAGCCCAGCAATCAAAATAGTTCTGGCACTACTGTAAGTAATTCTCTCTGAACCTAGATCAATGGTTTAATCTGTGGTAAAGAACCAGTTTTTCCCAACACATCACAAACCCCACTATTTTTGTAAAAATGACAACAAAAAAAAAAATATAAATTACTAGAAAAAAAGATCATGTACTTAGATAAGGCAGAAATATCAAATTGCTATAAACATTTCTAAGTGCTTATTCTTAATTTTTGTACTTATGTTGTCGCTGACCAGTAACAAACAGACCACAAATCAGGACCAGTCTTTAGGCCACACAGTGATAGCGAGTGCTGCTTAGAAAATTCACATGGCCTCTTTGTGTCTCAGTACCCAATGTGACTGACACAGGGAAAAAATACATACATACATACATACATACATATCTTAACAAAGGAGAAGCGATCAATTCAAATAAACAAACTAACTTTCTTTTGGAAAGCTAAGAACAGTAACCATTTTTTCAAGACCATGATCACAGCACCCCTCAGATCCCACCACTGTAACTACACATTGACAAAGCCTGGCCCTAGAAAACCCAGAAAGTCAACAAAATGATATATTAGACTTTGTGTTCTCTGAAATAACTTAAGGAAAACTGATATTAGAGTTGTGTGATTATAGGTTTATATTTGCAATGCAACAAACATTTCATTTGCATTCAAATGTATGTATTATGTTGCTAGAAATAATAGTGATATATAAACAAAATAAGAATTCTTTTTGCCAACGATGTTAAACGCTACAGAATTCAAGAGTTCACTGAGCTTAAAAGGTACAGCAAGGCCGGGCGCAGTGGCTCAGGCCTATAATCCCAGCACTTTGGGAAGCTGAGGCGGGCAGATCATGAGGTCAGGAGATCGAAACCATCCTGGCTAACACGGTGAAACCCCATCTCTATTAAAAATACAAAAAATTAGCCAGGCGTGGTGGCGGGCACCTGTAGTCCCAGCTGCTCGGGAGGCTGAGGCAGGAGAATGGCGTGAACCTACGAGGTGGAGCTTGCAGTGAGCCAAGATCTCACCGCTGCACTCCAGCCTGGGCAACAGAGCAAGACTCCAAAAAAAAAAAAAAAACAAATGGTCCAGCAAGAAAATTACCTTTTGCCATCTGCACAATTTTTAAAATATGCTCTAAGCAACAATAATCTTAAAGGTGAACTACGATTTGTTTCTATTTTAATTAGTATATTAATCTCACAACTCCTTAGAGTAAAAAACTCAGTATTTTGAGAAAACAGCCTCAAGTTAAGAACACCTTAAGAATCCTCGGCCAGGTGCAGTGGCTCACGTCTGTAATCCCAGCATTTTGGGAGGCCGAGGCGGGCGTATCATGAGGTCAGGAAATCGAGACCATCCTGGCTAACACGGTGAAATCCTGTCTCTACTAAAAATACAAAAACTTAGCTGGGCATGGTGGTGGCCACCTATGGTCCTAGCTACTCAGGAGGCTGAGGCAGGAAAACGGCGTGAACCCGGGAGGCGGAGCTTGCAGTAAGCCGAGATCAAGCCACTGCACTCCAGCCTGGGCGACAGAGCAAGATTCTGACTCCAAAAAACAACAAAAAAAGAATCTTCAGTTAGGCAGACATCTTAGACATGTCACAAAAGAACAAGTGATGGCCAGGAACAGTGGCTCACACCTGTAATCCCAGCACTTTAGGAGGCCGAGGTGGGCAGATCGCCTGAGATCAGGAGTTCGAGACCAGCCTGGCCAACAAGATGAAACCCTGTCTCTACTAAAAATACAAAAATTAGCCAGGTGTGGTGGTGTGCGCTTGTAGTCCCAGCTGCTTGGGAGGCTGAGGCATGAGAATCGCTGGAACCCAGTGGGGGCAAAGGTTGCAGTGAGCTGAGATCACGCCATTACACTCCAGCCTGGCTGACAGAGCAAGACTCTGTCTCAAAAAAAAAAAAAAAAAAAAAAAAGTACAAGTGACAAAAGAAAACACAGATAAATTAAACTTCATCAAAATGTAAAACTTTTGTGCTTCAAGGATACTATCAAGAAAGTGAAAGGAAAACCTGTAGATACTGAGAAAATATTTACCAATCATATATTTGATAAGTGACTGGTATCCACAATACATAAATAACTCAGAACTTAACAATAAATAGGCCAGGTGCAGTGGCTCATGCCTGTGCTCAACACTTTGGGAGGTTCAACACTTTGAGAAGCCAAGGCGAAAGGATTGCTTGAGCCCAAGACTAGCTTGGGCAACAAAGTGAAACCCTGTCTCTACAAAAAATTAAATTAATTTATAATTAGTTGGGTGTAGTGGTATGCGCCTGTAATCTCAGCTATTTGAGAGGCTGAGTTGAGAGGATTTGTTAAGCCCAGGAGATAGAGGCTGCAGTGAGCCCTGATCATACCACACTGCACTATGGCTTGGGTGACAAAGCAAGACTCTGGCTCAAAACAAACAAACAAAAAACAATAAAAAGCCAACCCAAATGAAAAATAAGAAAAGAATTTGAAGTGGGCATTCTCCAAAAACATACAAATGGCCAATAAGCACATACAAAGGTGATTAACATTATTAGTCATTACAGAAGTGCAAATCAAAACTGCAGTAAGATCCACTTCATATTCACTAGAATGGCCAAAATGAAAAAGACAGTAAGTGTTGAAGAGAATTGAGGACAAATCAGAACCACCCCATATCACTGGCTGGAACATAAAACGGTGCAGTCATTTGGAAAAAGTTTGGCAATTCCTCAAAAAATGAAACCAAAATATACCATATGACCCAGTAATTTCACTCCTAGGTATATACTCAAGAAAAATGAAAAAATATATTCACATAAAAAGTTTTACACAAATGTTCATAGTGGCATTATTCATAATAGTCAAAAAGAGTAAACAACACAAATGTCCATCAATTGAGGATGGATGAACAAAAGGGGCACCTCCACACAGGAAGCATTATCAGGCCATAAAAGGGAATAAAGAACTGGTAATATACTGGATGAACCCTGAAAACATTATGCTAAGTAAAAAAAAGCCAGACACACAAAGTTCTGATATATGATTCCATTTATATGAAATATCCACATTATGCAAATCTGTAGAAACAGAAATTACATTCACAGTTGCCTAGACCTTTGAGGGAGACAGAGGAGAAGGGCTGAGAGAAAATTGAGAGTGACTACTCATGGCATGGAGTTTCTTTTTTGTGGAGATGAAAATGTTCTAAAATTGACTGGGATTATATTTACATAATTTTGTGACCATATTAAAAATCACCTGAATTGTATACTTTAAATTAGTATATTCTATGGTTAAATATATCTCAATCAAGTGAGTAAAAAAAATACTTTAAGAATCCTAGACCCTACCCCTAAACTGTTGGTAAACTATGTAAAATCAAAATAATCTAACTCAATAAATGCATGTCTTCTCAAGCCATAATTTTAGAAGGTTTTATTTTAAAATTGCATTAGTCTTACCCTCAATTCTGTAAACCAATGTGCTATTCATATATAAAGAGCTCAAGAAAATAATTTACCTGAGCTAATTCTTACACCTTCCTTGCAGAAATATTTTCTTCAATAGTGTTTATGTTTTTTGTTTTTTGTTTTTTTTTTTTTTTCTTTGAGACGGAGTCTCGCTCTGTCGCCCAGACTGGAGTGCAGTGGCGCGATCTCGGCTCACTGCAAGCTCCGCCTCCCGGGTTCACGCCATTCTCCTGCCTCAGCCTCCGGAGTAGTTGGGACTACAGGCGCCCGCCACCACGCCCGGCTAATTTCTTTTTGTATTTTTAGTAGAGACGGGGTTTCACCGTGTTAGCCAGGATGGTCTCGATCTCCTGACCTCGTGATCCGCCCGCCTCGGCCTCCCAAAGTGCTGGGATTACAGGCTTGAGCCACCGCGCCCGGCCTGTTTATGTTATTTTTAAACATATAGCATACTCAATTTTTCCTCAAGTGTGAAGCAAGGACCCTGATATCAATTCTGAGTTTTGAAAAAGAAACACTTTGATAAGCACATATGAAAGCTGGAGAACGGTACCTTCTCCATGTTTAATTTTTGTAAAAATAAAAAACAGCTTTGCCCTAATCCTCTCTGGGCTTATTTATCAACAGGGCATTTATTTTCTACTACTGACTTTGCAGCCCTGCATTTTAGTTGTGTGTACTACTTTTTCTGTTTGGACTTGTTATTGTCTTTAGCATTAGACCATTCAGTTCTTGAATGAGAATTATGAGGTTTTGATTGGCAGCCTTGTTTCCTAATAATTTGGGACCATTTTTCCCCACTTATTTTCATTATAGCTTCATAAGTGATCTTCTAATGCAATCCAAACTCATTCAAATGCTCTTAAAAGTTTGTAAATTTTTAGTCACTAGCTACCAAGCTCATGTATCAAATACAGTGACTCCTTCCCAGGGCTCATGATGCCTACGTATAAAATTTTTCCAGGTATAAAATTTCTTTATTCTTATATGCTCATTACTCAACAGAAGGAAGCTAAGGCACAAAGAAGTACAAGGGTTCAAGAAAAAGGCATGATATATTTGCTATAGAAAATTTAACCACTAAGTTTTCAACACAGAATACCCCATTGAAAAAATGATTGTGTATTTAGAATCCCTAAAACTTCCAACTGCAAATCCTACAAAAGTCATCTTAGCCAGTAAAACATATGAGCTATATAGTATGGAAGTTAGACAACACTCACAAACAGTTGTGTCAAACACAAAAAGGAAAATTTACTTAAGATAATCCCTAAAATTGACTGGATAACAAAAATAACTCTCATTTAATATGTCTTTACCATGGGTCAGGAAGTATTCTAAACTTTTGATATGCCTTATCCTACTTAATCCTAGGAATAACCATAGGTTATAGGTACTATTATTATCCTCAATTTGACAGATGAGAAAACTCCGAAAAGTTAAGAAATTTGCTGGACGTCCCATACCTTAGTCACTCTAAATAAATACCTGAAGGCAGAGCCAAACTTTTTACATGCCACCCTTGTCAATCTTCATCTCCCATTCTCCAACCTTTCTCAGTCATGTTAGTCTTTCCATAGTTCTTCAAACTATGGTCATTTCCAGCTCCATGTCCCCTCGTCCCTCATTCCCTTAACTTATCTAGAAAGCATTCTTCCTTCCATTCTCTACTAATTAAATTTCTATCCACCCTTACTAAATTCTAGTTCAAACTCCAGCTTCTTCCACAAAACATCTATCCACTGACACCAGTTGGCAATAGCTTCTTCCTTCTTTAACCTCTTAGAGTATTTATGGTCAATGTCACACATTTCTGTAACTGAACAAAGTTGGTAAGGTTTCCAACTATTAGATATGCATACCTTTTACCCAAAACAAGACTGTAGTCCTTTTATAGGAAGGAACAGTTCTTTTCTATTGCTTATAGCATCTTGGTTCTTCTAGAAATCTAGTATTCACTCTAAGTGACTATATCTAAGGCTTGACTGACATACTTATTAGGACTACCTTTGACTGATGGCCAGGGAGCTACTTCTTCCAATGACTCTAACAGACTAGTTACAAAAAAAGTTTTAGGATACAGCAGCCTCTTGGTGTCATTAAAAAGGAAGCATAGACTAAGCATCGACCTTTCCTCCTAAAGTTTCCTTGAAATTCCTTTTGTTTGTTTTTAAAGAATAAAGCCTTGAGCTGGGCATGCTGGTGCATGCCTGTAGTCTTAGCTGAGGCAGGAGGATCACTTGAGCCTAGGAGTTCAAGGCCAGCCTAAGCAACACAGTAAGACCCCATCTCTAATAAAGAAAGAAAGAAGAAAGCTTTAATAACACTGGTAATCACAAAAGGGTAAAGAAAGTAGACCAAAATTTCTGAGTAATTCCTTGCAACTGGAAAAGCAGATGAGACTGCAGTGATGAAAATACAACAGAGGACACCTAAGCCCAGGAGAATACCAAGGAGAGTAAGTGCTAGTTTTCATAAAGGAGACTCAGAGATGCTACAAGCAAAGACACAGGATGATGAAGAACTCATTAAAGAACTGTAATCAAAGCAGCCAGAACCCTTGGGTCCATCCTCAAAAGCAGCTAGCAGTAAAGGCTTGTATATTTGGGCTAAATCCCAAACTCCACTCTCTCATTCTCTAAGTAAGTGAACTAGTTCCCAAAGGAGCCTTCTCCAAGAGCATTGTAACCGAGAGAGAAGTTGAGCAGTGTGTCAGAAAACTCTAGACTCCCTACCACCCCAGCACCAAAAAAGTAGAGGGTCAAAAATCTGTAACTAGTAATGAAATAAAAGCATTTAACTTCCCCCTGAGGAATGTTCTATTTATTTTGGCAATTGTGGAGGGTACTAGTCTGCCTCCTCCCTCCGTACCAAAATGCTCTGTAGGCAAGCTGCCTCAAGGCAAGCTGCTAGTTCACTTACAACCCCCAAGTCGACCTCCCATTCAAAGGAAAAGTCTTTCAGGACAACAGACATGCAAAAGTAAAGGAATCCTACAGAAGTTACCTACAGAATCCAACTAGGTCCCTCACTCACAAACATGAATCACTAATTCAAGCTCTCCAGATACTTGAGGAAAACCAATGGCACGGAGAAAAAGGCCCATTGTTTAAAATCCAACTTGTAGACAAAGCAGTCAATTTAGAGAATCAAATATAGATGTTATAGACCTTAACAATGCAAAAGTCATATAATTAACAAAATTTAAATTGAAGAGCAGGAAGAGAAATGGAATCAAGGCTGGGTGTACTAATTTCCTTATATTTTAAAACAAGGAATCAATAGGCACTGTCTGAGGTTGGCACATTACAAAATAAGAATATTATTTAATTGAAAAGCAAACACAAAGAGAAATACAAAGGGAGAAGCAGGAGAGGAAGTTTAAGGAATCATTCACTGTAGAGGAAGTCAACAGATATCATCTACAGTTGACCAAACAAGAACTAAAAGTGTAACATCTAAAGTTCCTATGGTAACTACTGAAGAACCTGTACCAAGAGGGGCTGCCTCTAGAGAGTAGCAGTTTCAGGGGGTAGGGTGAGGTGGAAAAGAAAGCATTTACTTTTTATTGTACAACTTTCTGTTTGTTTTTATTTTTAATCATATGCATGTCTCTTACTATGAAAAAACAAAAACAAGGCCGGGGGTAGTGGCTCACACACTTGTAATTGCAACACATTGGGAGGCCAAGGTAGAAGGACTGCTTGAGACCAGGAGTTCAAGACGAGCCTGGACATCATGAGAACACTGTCTTTGAAAAAAAAAAAAAAGTTTTTGTTTTTTTTTCTGAGACAGAGTCTCCCTCTGTTGTCTAGGTTGGAGTGTGATAATGCGATCTCAGGTCACTGCAACCTCCACTTCCTGGGTTCAAGCGATTCTCCTGCCTTAGCCTCCCAAGTAGCTGGCATTACAGGCATGTACCGCCACACCCAGCCAATTTTTGTATGTTTAGTAGAGATGAGGTTTCATCATGTTGGTCAGGCTGGTCTTGAAACCCTGACCTCAGGTGATCCACCCACCTTGGCCTCCCAAAGTGCTAGGATACAGGTGTGACCCACCATGCCCAGCCTGAAAAATAATTTTAAATTAGCTGGGTGTGGTGGCACATGCCTGTAGCCCTAGCTGCTCAGGAGACTGAGGCAAGGGGATCATCTGAGCCCAGGAGTTCAGGGTTATAGTGAGCTATGACCATACCACTGAACGCCAGCCACGGTAATTGGGCAAGATCCTGTCTCTCCAAAACACACACACACACACACACACACACACACACACACACACAAAAACTAGTCTGATTTTAAAAATTATATGGCATAGAAAGACCAGAGGTGGTGGTTTATTACTTGAGAGTTACATGTCCTGGTCAAGAAACAAACCTCTCTCAAACTCAGTTTTGTCAATTTAAGACAAGGGAAAATGTCTTCCTCGTGGGGAAGTTTTGAGTAGATTAAAGGAAATAATGCACACGGAAGAAGCTGGCACACAGTGTCAGACTTATCTCTGAATAAATATTAATTAAAACTTGTTTAATCCTTTATCTTTCCATGAAAATGCTACCCCAACCACCAGCACAGTCACCTCCAAGTTATGTTTCTCAGAGAAAGGAAATTCTCTTCGGGATACTGTGCCAGAATAACATGCCTTCCTCTTAAATCAAATTGGTCCTTTCACTATCTTAAAGAACCTTTGCTCTTTGATTTTTAAATTCCAAATTCGCACTTTGGCTCAGTTTGTAAACAGGAAGCTCAACTGAAAACAGGAAGCTATACAGTACAACTTCTCCCAAATCAAAAGACTGCAGGCCAGATCCACATATATACAGCAAAAGAGATAAGAGATAAACCTGTTACATGCCTACATACATCATACTTACCACGGGCCTGGTGCTATCTAAAGATCTGTGATTGGGGTTTGGACTCCCCTGGATTAAGGCACTGCCCTATTTACAGGCAAATATCCCTAGGGCTAATTTATCAGAGCCTTTCCATTATACTTGAGAGTTTGGTTTGAGAGGGGAGAAACTCCGGAAATAGGTTCAAAAATGGGACAACTACCTACAGACACAAAGCTCAGGAACCGCGCCCTAAACAGCCAAGAAAGCCACAGCCTAAGGGTGCTGAGTGACTACAAGAGTGCTGGAAGTGGAGGTAAGTGAGCACATAGAAGAATATTTTTTACGTACTTCATAGTGTTGCCTATTTCAAAGACTCTTCACACATCTGCACATGCAGGCTACAAGTGCAACTGCTTGGTCTAATTAACTCTTCTTTTCAGCTGCAAAGGTCAACATGATAAATGCCTCTAGAACAGAGCTTTTCAAACTTCAATGTGTACCTGGGGATCTTGTTAAAATGCTGATTCAGATACAGGGTCTTGGGTGGTGTATTAGGCTGTTCTAACATTGCTATAAAGAAATAGCTGGCCGGGCGTGGTGGTTCATGCCTGCAATCCCAGCATTTTGGGAGGCAGAGGTGGGCGGATCACCTGTGGTCAGGAGTCCGAGACCAGCCTGGCCAACATGGTGAAACCACGTCTCTACTAAAATACAAAAATCAGCCATGCATGGTGGCACGTGCCTGTAATCTCAGCTACTCAGTAGGCTAAGGCAAAGAACTGCTTGAACCGGAAGGTGGAGGTTGCAGTGAGCTGAAATTGTGCTACTGCGCTCCAGCCTGGGTGACAGAGCGAGACTCTTGCCTCAGAAAAAAAGAAAAAGAAAAAAAAAGAAGAAAAGAAAAGAGAAAGCAAAGAAAAGGGAAAAGAAAGAAAAGGAAACAGAAAGGAAAAGGGAAAGGGAAAGGAAAAGAGGCCAGGCGCAGTGGCTTACACCTGTAATCCCAGCACTCTGGGAGGCTCGGGAGGGTGAATCACAAGGTCAGGAGCTCAAGACCAGCCTGGCCAAGATGATGAAACCCCCCACTCTACTAAAAATACAAAAATTAGCTGGACATGGTGGTGGGTACCTGTAATCTCAGTTACTCAGGAGGCTGAGGCAGAGAATTACTTGAACCCGGGAGGCAGAGGTTGCAGTGAGCCAACATCGCACCTCCAAGAAATAATGAACTATGTGAAAAGACCAAACCTACATTTGAATGGTGTACCTGAAAGTGACAGGAAGAATGGAACCAAGTTGGAAAACACTCTTCAGGATATTATCCAGGAGAACTTCCCCAGCCTAGAAAGACAGGCCTACATTCAAATTCAGGAAATACAGAGACCACCACAAAGATACTCCTCGAGAAGAGCAACCCCAAGACACATAATGGTCAGATTTACCAAGGTTGAAATGAAGGAAAAAATGTTAAGGGCAGCCAGAGAGAAAGGTTGGATTACCCACAAAGGGAAGCCCATCAGACTAACAGCAGATCTCTCTGTAGAAACCTTACAAGCCAGAAGAGAGTTGGGGCCAATATTCAACATTCTTAAAGAATTTTCAACCCAGAATTTCATATCCAGCCAAACTAAGCTTTGTAAGTGAAGGAGAAATAATATCCTTTACAGACAAGCAAATGCTGAGAGATTTTGTCACCACCAGGCCTGCCTTATAAAAGTTCCTGAAGGAAGCACTAAACATGGAAAGAAACAACCAGTACTAGCCACTGAAAAAACATACCAAATTTTAAGGACCATCAACACTATGAAGAAACTGCATCAACTAACATGCAAAATAACCAGCTAGCATCATAATGACAGGATCAAATTCACACATAACAATATTAACCTTAAATGTAAACGAGCTAAATGCCCCAAATAAAAGACAGAGACTGTGAGGCAGGAGGATCATAAGGTCAGGAGATCAAGTGAAACCCCGTCTCTGCTAAAAATACAAAAAAAAAAATTAGCCAGGAGTGGTGGTAAGCACCTGTAGTCCCAGCTACTCAGGAGGCTGAGGCAGGAGAATGGAGTGAACCCAGGAGGCGGAGCTTGCAGTGAGCTGAAATAGCGCCACTGCACTCCAGCCTGGGTGACAGAACAAGACTCCGTCTCAAAAAAAAAAAAAAAAAAAAAACACAGACTGGCAAATTGGATAAAGAGTCAAGACCCATTGGTGTGCTGTATTCAGGAGACCCATCTCACATGCAAAGACACACAAAGGGTCAAAATAAAGGGATGGAGGAATATTTACCAAGCAAATGGAAAGCAATAAAAAGCAGGGGTTGCAATCCTAGTCTCTAGTAAAACAGCTATTAAACCAACAAAGATCAAAAGAGACAAGGGCATTACATAATGGTAAAGGAATCAATGCAACAAGAAGAGCTAACCATCCTAAATACATATGCACCCGATACAGGAGCACCCAGATTCATAAAGCAAGTTCTTAGAGACCTACAAAGAGACTTAGACTCCCACATAATGACACTGGGAGACTTTAACACTTCACTGTCAATATTAGATCAACAAGACAGAAAATTAACAAGGATATTCAGGACTTGAACTCAGCACTGGACTAAGCAGACCTAATAGACATCTACAGAACTCTCCAACACAAATCAACAGATTATACATTATTCTCAGTACCACATTGCACTTATTCTAAAATTGACCACATAATTGGAAGTAAAACATTCCTCAGCAAATGCAAAAGAATGGAAATCATAACAAACAGTCTCTCAGACCACAGTGCAAGCAAATTAGAACTCAGGATTAAGAAACTAACTCAAAACCGCACAACCACATTACAACCTGCTCCTGAATGACTACTGGGTAAATAACGAAATTAAGGCAGAAATAAATAAGTTCTTTGAAACCAATGAGAACAAATACACAATGTATCCGAATCTCTGGGACACAGCTAAAGCAGTGTTTAGAGGGAAATTTATAGCAGTAAATGACCACAAGAGAAAGCAGAAAAGAACCAAAATCAACAACCTAATATCACACTTAAAAGAACTAGAGAAGCAAGAGCAAACAAATTCAAAAGCTAGCAGAAGACAAGAAATAACAAAGATCAGAGCAGAACTGAAGGAGATAGAGACACAAAAAAACCTTCAAAAAATCAGTGAATTCAGGAGCTGGTTTTTTGAAAAGATCAAGAAAATAGATAGACCACTAGCCAGACTAATAAAAAAGAAAAGAAAGAAGAATCAAATAACACAATACAAAATGATAATGGGGATATCACAACTGATCCCACAGAAATACAAACTACCATCAGAAAATACTATAAACACCTCTATGCAAATAAACTAGAAAATCTAAAACAAACTGATGAATTCTTGGACACATACACCCTCCCAAGTCTAAACCAAGAAGTCAAATCTCTAAATAGACCAATAACAAGTTCTGAAATTGACGCAGTAATTAACAGCCTACCAACCAAAAAAGGCCCAGGACTAGATGGATTCACAGCCAAATTCTACCAGAGGTACAAAGAGGAGCTGGTACCATTCCTTCTCAAACTATTCCAAACAATAGAAAAAGAGGGACTGCTCCCTAACACATTTTATGAGGCCAGCATCATCCTGATACCAAAACCTGGCAGAGACACGACAAAAAAAGAAAATTTCAGGCCAATATCCCTGATGAACATCGATGTAAAAATCCTCAATGAAACACTGGCAAACCAAATCCAGCAGCACATCAAAAAGTTTATCCACTACAATCAAGTTGGTTTCGTCACTGGGATGCAAGGCTGGTTCGACATATGCAAATCAATAAACATAATCCATCACATAAACAGAACCAATGACAAAAACCACATGATTATCTCAAAAGATGAAGAAAAGGCCTTCAATAAAATTCAGCAGCCCTTCCTGCTAAAAACTCTCAATAAAGTGGGTATTGATGGAATGCATCTCAAAATAGTAAGAGCTATTTTTGACAAACCCACAGCCAATATCATACTGAATGGGCAAAAGCTGGAAGCATTCCTTTTGAAAACTGGCATAAGACAAGAATGCCCTCTCTCACCACTCCTACTCAACAGAGTATTGGAAGTTCTGGTGAGGGCAATCAGGTGAGAGAAAGAAATAAGAGTATTCAAACAAGAAGAGAGGACGTCAAATTGTCTCTGTTTGCAGATGACATGATTGTATATTTAGAAAACCCCATCATCTCAGCCCAAAATCTCCTTAAGCTGATAAGCAACTTCAGCAAAGTCTCAGGATACAAAATCAATGTGCAAAAATCACAAGTATTCCTATATACCAATAATAGACAAACAGCCAAATCATGAGTGAACTCCCATTCACAATTGCTACAACAAGAACAAAGTACCTAGTAATACAACTTACAGAAGATGTGAAGGACTTCTTCAAGAAGAACTACAAACCACTGCTCAAGGAAATAAGACAGGACACAAACAAACGGAAAAACATTCCATGCTCATCGACAGGAAGAGTCAGTATCATGAAAAGTGGCCATACTACTCAAAGTAATTTATAGATTCAATGCTATCCTCATCAAGCTACCACTGACTTTCTTCATAGAATTAGAAAAAACTACTTTAAATTTCATATGGAACCAAAAAAGGGCCCATATAGCCAAGACAATCCTAAGCAAAAAGAACAAAGCTGGAGGCATCATACTACCTGACTTCAAACTATACTACAAGGCTACAGTAACCAAAACAGCATGGCACTGGTACCAAAACAGATATATAGACCAATGGAACAGAAAAGAGGCCTCAGAAATAATGCCACACATCTACAACCATCTGATCTTTGACAAACCTGACAAAAGCAAGCAATGGGGAAAGGATTCCCTATTTAATAAATGGTGTTGGGAAAACTGGCTAGCCATATGCAGAAACATGAAACTGGACCCCTTCCTTACACTTTATACAAAAATTAACTCAAGATGGATTAAAGTCTTAAATGTAAGATATAAACCATAAAAACCCTAGAAGAAAATCTAGGCAATACCCTTCAGACATAGGCATAGGCAAAGACTTCATGACTAAAACACCAAAAGCAATGGCAACAAAAGCCAAAATTGACAAACGCAACCTAATTAAACTAAAGAGCTTCTGCACAGCAAAAGAAACTATCATCAGAGTGAACAGGTAACCTACAGAATGGGAGAAAATTTTTGCAATCTATCCATCTGACAAAGGGCTAATATGCAGAATCTACAAAGAACTTAAATTACAAAAAAACAAACAACTCCATCAAAAAGTGGGTGAAGGACATGAACAGGCACTTCTCAAAAAAAGACATTTATGCAGCCAACAAACATACGAAGAAAAGCTCATCATCACTGGTCATTAGAGAAATGAAAATCAAAACCACAACGAGATACCATCTCACGCCAGTTAGAACAGTGATCATTAAAAAGTCAGGAAACAACAGATGCTGGAGAGGATGTGGAGCAATAGGAATGCTTCTACACTGTTGGTGGGAGTGTAAATCAGTTCAACCATTGTGGAAGACAGTGTGGCAATTCCTCAAGGATCTAGAACCAGAAATACCATTTGACCCAGCAATTCCATTACTGGGTATATACCCAAAGGATTAAAAATCATTCTACTATAACGACACATACACATGTATGTTTATCACAGCACTGTTCACAATAGCAAAGACTTGGAGCCAACCCAAATGCTCATCAATGATAGACTGGATAAAGAAAATGTGGCACATATACACCATGCAATACTATCCAGCCATAAAAAAGGATGAGTTCGCGTCCTTTGCACAGACATGGATGAAGCTGGAAACCGTCATTCTCAGCAAACCAACATAAGAACAGAAAACCAAACATTGCATGTTCTCACTCATAAGTGGGAGTTGAAAATAAGAACACATGGATACCGGGAGGGGAACATCATACACCAGGAGCTGTCGGGGGGTGGGGGGGCTAGGGGAGGGATAGCATTAGAAGGAACACCTAATGTAGATGACAGGTTGATGGGTGCAGCAAACCACCATTGCATGTGTACACCTATGTAACAAACCTGCACGTTCTGCACATGTACCCCCCAGAACTTAAAGTATAATAATAAGAAAAAAAAGAGGTTTAATTGGCTTATGGTTCTGAAGGCTGTACAGGAAGCATGGCACTGGGCATCTGCTTGGCTTCTGAGAAAGTCTCAGAAAGCTTACAATCATGGTGGAAGGCAAAGCGGGAGCAGGCACAACACATGGTAAAAGCAGGAACAAGAGACAGAGAGTGAGGTTGGGAGGTGCCACACACTTTTACATGACCGGATTTTACAAGAACTCACTATCACGAAGACAGCACCAGGCCATAAGGGATCTGCCCCCATGATCCAAACACCCCCTAACAGGCTCCACCTCCAGTACTGGGAATTACAATTCAACACGTGATTTGGGCGGGGATAAATATCCAAACTATATCAGGTGGAGACAGAGATTTAGCATTTCTAACAAGCTCCCAGATGATGCTGATACTGTTGGTCTACTGACAATACTTTGAGTAGGAAGGGGCTAGAAAATCATTTCCTTTTCAGTACAATATCCACCTCTCTAACCCAGGGTCTTAACAACACTCCCTTAATCAAAAGCAGCAGAGCAGTATGCTAGCTGGGGAAGAGGGAAAAAGTAACTCTCTTAAGAGCAAAGCATGATCCTTACAGTTCACAGACACGAATTCAAATTCCAGTTCTGCCACTATGTAGCTATATGTCATTGGACAAATCACTTAACCTCTGTATTCTTAGGTTTCCTCATTTGTCAAATAGTGATAGTACTATCTACCTCAAGGAGATACTGTCATGATTAAAAATAAGTAATGTAGCAAAGCATTTAGCTTGCTACCTCCACTAGATGGTCTCTATGCCTTAATTTAACCTACATTCAACTGCCAGGACAATATCCCTCAAATCTGCATCCCTCACTTCAGTATACTCCATCAGGGATCTCTTAATGACTACCAAATCAAAGGTAAATTCCTTAATTTGGCATTCAGCTCCTACTATAAATCACGCACCGACCTCCAAGACCCCCTCCACTCCTTCCTATTCAACACCACCTCTGGTCGTCACCCATATCTTCTCCACGCAGATAACATCACCTCACTGCCACCATTCAATTTACTAATTCTGAAATGTGGGGACACAAGCATTTAGTGCTCTAGGGAACATCTAAGCAATTACCTGGTTCAAACTCTTCATTTCATATACTAGAAAATAAAAATCCAAAAAGGCCTAAGCAACTTGTCCTTGGCAATAAAGTTATCATCAATTATAATGAAAACCTGGTTTCTGAGCTTGAACTCCAAAAGTTCTTTTCAGTCTGTTTTCCCATTCTCTGCAACAAACCTCAAGACCCACATAAAACTCACTTAAATAAAAGGTCCTCCCTCCACAATCTCTTAGAATTTAGGCATAAAGTTTATGCTGTGGTTTTTTTGACAGGATGCTAAAACATATGGCTGATTCAGTCAATACATCAGGAAGTAAAAATCAATGAAACCAACTATTTGCCTTGGTATAAACCAAATAAATTGAATATTATAGTATGTAGTATTTATTCTTTCTGGAATCTGCCTTAATATAATTTAGATTGCTAGTTACCTTATTCTAGGTGATTATCTTCTCCTGCCATCTAGATTACATTTTTCTTAAAAATAGGAACTTTATCTTATTCACCCCCCAATTGCCCTGTCCAAGTATCTTGTTCTCCTCTTCATGTACTGTGTAAATAACTGCTAATTTGCTGAATTAAAGATGCATTATTTTTCATAATGTTGAGTTTTATTTAACCTTTGCAATCTTTCGTATCTAGCTCACTTTGTTATAGTATCATCTGTCCACTCTGTTTTATTCTGATGAATTTTCCTGATCAATAGCATAAAAACTTAGAAAGATAATTCTCAATGACTATGTGTTTTATTTACTAATATATACCTTTGTATCACAAAAATATTTTACATCTGTGTACTTTACATCCCCAATTGCACAATATATAACTTGAGGATTAAAAATATGTCCTCTACTTTCTGTCATTTCCTCAACTATAATCCCTGTGCTACACACATAGCACAATGACTAAAAGAATCATTGTTATTAAACTGCTAAAACATACATAAGCTAGCAATTTGGCATATTAAGATAACCCAAAAATTTTAAAAACGAAAGTGCAATGTTAATGCATGTTATATATGCAAAAATATGTGCAAGAAAACTAATTACATTTTTCAGAACAAAATACAAAGGTAATTTTAGGTGTCAAAAATATGATAGTAGGTGAAAAAAAAAAAACCACCCTAAATGCTAAGTTATTGAAAAATTGTTTTTCTAGTTTTAAACATTGTTTCATACTTACCCTAAATGCTAAGTTCTTGAAAAAAACCTTTTTATCTAGTTTTAAACATTGTTTCATACTCATATCAGAGAAAAGTAAAACATCTATTTCATGGCTTTTGTAAGAACTGATTAGTGCTACACCTAATTTTACACACAAAAAGACTTCCTCAAAAGTTTGGTACATTAAATTTATGTGTGTGCACATGGATAGGTTTATATCTAAGCCTGTTTTAGACACTTTCTAAGAGCTAATTATTTATAGGCATCCTGGAGACAATCTTTCTAAAGAAATCTGTTGGAAAAAATGATTTATATGCTTTATTAATCCAAATTTTTGTTCATTGGATTTTTGTAAAGAAAGGTATACCAAAACATCTTTTTAATATTATAAATTATGATAAAAACAGTTCAGCCTTTTTCTTAATCCCTGAGATTTAAAAAATAGTTTCATTCCTAAAAAAAATTTCTTCATACAAACCTATGTCCTTGAAATGCCCACAGCCTTTCAGTAACCTAGTTTATTCAGAAATTTTTAGTTAGAAAGACACCAGGACAATAAATGACTGTTTTATATTTTCAGCTTCATTTTAGCCTACCTGTATTCATACCCTAGAGGTTCCAGATTTTTATCCACAAAGTGATTATGGTCTAGGACTGAATCAGATTTGTAACAAACATCTATTGGGATCCTTCGACCTATCATTGACGGGCAGAGCCAATATATGTCTTCTAGCTCACTGAATCCTTTCAAAACCTTACCTTAGGGACTTTCCACAGTGCTATATAGTTAGAAGCTTTCTTTCACAAATGACAAAAATGAATGAAAAATGATTTCAGAATAGAAAAATGGAAACCCAAGTAATTATATAGTGTCTAAAGTCTACTCTGTATCTACTCACCTTAGTGCCTAAGCATTTTAACGTGTACAGAAAGGGATATTCTTTAAGGTTGTAAATCTCATTATCTCTAACTTTATCTGATTACTGACATGCACCATTTATATTGACACTCCAATATATCCGGCCACATGATAGCATAAAACTTCTAATGGTGATATACAATAGTCTAGAAACTATTATGATTTGCTTTTTTGTTTTCCAGAAAAAAATCAAGCATAAACTAATAAAATGAAACTCCTAATAAGTATACTTTCTTCTAAATAGAATATCAAAATTAAACTCTAACAGCAGTCATGCAATCATTTATAAATAAAATATAGATTCTTATTCTTTTTCCTAAAAAGGTAATTTGGCATGTCATTCTCTCTTTTTTTGCTATTGGTCTCAAAATGCAGTTCTTCTCAAAAAATATAAAACATAAGAAGCATTTCCAAAGAGGGAAAACAAAAATTTACAAAGTACAATATTTTTATGCTACGAGCTATACAAAAATCTGTCACCATCTATGTTACAATTCTAGTCATCAATAAGGTACTTTTTTCCAATGTACAACTCAAAAATCAATTATATCAACTCTTTTGTATAGAGAAGCAGCATACCTTTCAGGCAACTAGTATTAATGAGTAGACATGACTATAGAATCTCCATCTGTTTCTCTGACAAAGCTGTGGCTACTCTAGTCTCTCATTGAAATTCCATTAATCTGGTGTACCAAGGTCCAATGCGAAAATCAAAACTGCATCTAACCCTTTATCAGCTCACAATAACCTACAAGTGAACTCTGCCTGTTAGCATGCAGCAAGTTATGATTTTGCTATCAATCAGGCAGTTGGCCAATAAAAAAAAAAAAAAAAAAAAAAAAAAGGCAGGCTGAAAACAACATACCTGGCAGGGTTTGGAAACTTTCTTTTTGCTGTTTTCATCCCCATTCGATTTCTATATGGTGCCTGGACCTTGTGAGATTATACATTATTCTTCTTGGCTGTGATTTAATTGCTACTAGCAATCAAGTCGAAGCATCACTGAAGTGTGCTTGAATTTCATTAGAAGATATAACTTATGCTACTTTCCTACAGTACCTAATAAACCATAAAGAAACCAAAACACATATGGCTTGAGGGAATAACTGGAAAATTAGGTGGCCATTTGGGAACTGAGTGAACTTTTGAACCACAGGAACAGAGAAAAAGAAATATTAAAGCAAAAGACAGACTTAGAATGCACATAGAGATGTGCAGGTTTGACCTTTTTGGTACCTTGAAAATTACATTAGCATTATGAAAAATACATATCATGTTTAGAGTTTATAGCCCATCAAAGTTCAGATACTTTGTTAGTGCCTACCATAAGGTAAAAGTCAAAAGGACAAAACAACAATCTGATTTGACAAAAGGCCGTTTGGTGACCTGTGCTAATTTGGTTATGCTTATCATTAAATGCATTATCTTTTTTAGAATTAACACATTATTAGACTGAGGTCACATGATGAAGGAAATTTATCCATCAAAGGAAAGAGAACACACACAAAATCTAAGTTGAAGGGAGAAAGACTGATACATTGAGATGATATTTTACAGTGAATATTAAATGTCCACGTAGTAGTTTAAAAATGAATTTTAATAATGATATTCTTAGAAGAAAATGTGATAGTATCAAAAATAGTATTATTTATATATCAAAAATGAGTAATACTACAGGTTAGTTTTAATCTACTCAAGAATTGCTTAAACACTAAAGAGTAGGCACTATTAACAAAAAATTTGATGTTACATATAAATGTTATTAAATAATATTTAAAATCAATAAAACAACCTTTTAACAAATCTTTTAGTGTATTTCCTGAATATTTGGTTATAAAAATATATGATAAATTATTTACTCTTAAAAAGAAAACACAATGTAAATGCACTATAATTTAATAATAATTTATTTTTTCTAACAAGCTACTAGAGGATTTCTGGCTCTCATAGATATTTAATTGTTGAATTTCTTTTTAGGTTGCAAATTTTTCAAGAATACACATAGCACTCCCCTGAATATCAAAATATTTACGCTATTTTAAGAAACTATGTACATACAGTCTATGAATATATTCTGCATATGTCTCTCTTAGTATAAATATTCTGTGTTTGTGTGTATACACACACATATTTATATACACCAGCATTTTACAGAGAAATAAAGCAATTGCAATGCGTCTGAAAAATAGTACCACTTAAATAACAATTCATTGTTTTGCCTGAAAATATTATTTATTTAATTATAAAACATTTTCTAGTAGAAATGCTTTTTGAAGATGAGGTTTTGGTGAAGAGAAAAGAAATGATTATCTCTTTAAAAAATAGAAAGTGAATATAACAGCAAAAAAAAACCCTCCCTTTAAAAAAAGAAATTAAATGTTTGCCAAAGCATAACATTCAACATAAAATAGATATGACTATTATTGCTACACTTTGTACAAAGTTCTGGATATAAAAAAAGATTGTTTTGTACTGAATCAGTGGTTAGAATGTTTATCACTTATGCATGTACTTGACTTATCCCCGTTCTGCAATAGACATAATTTTATACCTCATAAAAGCAATTTATGTTTCCAAAGGGAATAATCTGGATAACATAAAATGTGAAGTGTTCTGTTGCAGGAAGCATATTTTCATTCAGCAATTGTATTTAGAGATGGAACTGCACAGTTTGATCGTCACATAGTGGCAGAAGGTATTATTCATTTCTATGTCTATGTGAAACTTTGAGTGCTACAAATTAACATGCATGACTAATTTATCAATACACAGTCTTAATTTATAACTATATATTACCCTTATAAGGTTTCTATAATGGAGATATACTCAATGGCTATAACAGAGAAAGTACATACTACACTAAAAACAAGTTTCATAACTTTGGCAACATTCAATAGCTTTTAGAAATTACTAAGAGATAAATTTATTACTAATTCAGTCAACAAACACTGCAATATTACTGCATAATATGGGGCACTTTTAAGTGACAATCATAAAAATGAAAATGTGTATTAAAAGAAACATTTTATAAAAACCTGTCTCAATGTGAAGAGGCTATGTCAGAAAATTAACTTAATATTGTATTAACTCATTTTGCATAAAGTTTTCAGAAAAAAATAGATCAAAAATCTTTTTTATTATTTATAAAATAAATAATACAATAAGCCTTTAAGTAGCACAATAAAATTAAGCAAGAATCTGATAATATTAAATTAACTAACAAACTGTTACTAATAATATTCATATGATGATACAGGCACTCTCTCAAAAATTTTAGTAAAGAACATTTTCAAGAAAAGCCATTACATACTTAGGAAAACCTTACTAGAACCACTAGAGAGAGCTCTTCTGTTCCTTAGAAGGTTTTGGTAAAGGTAAGTTAACCGAAGCCTCTATGTTCATCTGCTTTCTCATAAAACTACCACCTATATACATAGCATTGTTTTGTGTGAGTGTCACAGTTATGTGGGAAAATGTCACATACCATCAGAGGGGGTTTCATCGTCTTTATCGTATCGTTCTGAGGCTAATGAAATAGTGTCTGGAGGCCCAGCAAAAGGGTCATCATATTCTTCCCCATCTTCTGCATCACCTGTTAAAAAAAAATCAGAGAAATGCCTTTTATACTTTAGCCATTTAAAGCAATGTTACTTAATGCTAATGTTACTTTGTTAGAAGAGGTAAATTTTACTTACTACTAAATTGAGTCATTGTCATAGAAAAACAAAGAAAACTTTTAAAACTAGGTAAAAACAGGTCTTATTTTAGTTTATAGCCATTGTAACCTAGATATAGTAAGAGTTTTTGAAGGTCATTATACAATTGCTTATTATTGACACAAAAGAATACAGTCCAAACTTATGATGATCTCTACAAAGAAGAATCCAAAAAGTAGAAACAGGGTAAAACAGAGTGTAGTGTATATCCAAACAAACAAGCAAAACCAAAATAACAATAACAACAACAACAACAAAACCCAGGAAGCACAACAGAAAACACAATACAAGTAATTCCATTTACCTACTCAATAATTTGAAAAATTATGAGAAACTAATAATTTGAAGCTATATGAATATTTTGTATTTTCATTAAAATAACAGGATTAGAGAGGATTAAAAATAATCCGTTGCATTTTCCAGACCACAAATCTTTTATAGAAAAAACTGCTTTAAAATTTTCATAATCTTTTGAAATTCAAGTAAGGGTAATTTACAAACTATATACTTTCAGTTTCATTCAATGGTATGTTGTTATTTTTTAATGTTCTGGCCAGTTTCCTACTTGATTTTCAAATCCTAGGTTGGTTGGTCGATTTTTTGATTGATTTTTCTATTTTAGGCTAATTAATCTCCACAAGATCTTGTGGTTTCAATTTTTTCCATGTAATCATTTAAAATAATTTTTTTAAAAAACACAAATATTTGCTAGCCCAGTTACACATAAGCGTTCATTTCTCACCCAGATTTCACAACAAAGAAAAATGTATGCTTAATTCCATATTATTTGACTGTTGAATTCAAGTTACATGACAGAAAAACAGCCACCTCAGGGATTACCCAAAAAGCACAAGGAAAATCCCCATTGGAACTGCAGAGTAGCTACAGTATTACTTTTGAACCACAGTTCCTGGCAGATCCAGATTAAAGCTACTTGTCTCTCCAAAACGGTATCTGTGTCCTCTGACAACCATTTGATGGGTGTCACCCTATTTGTTACCACATTTCTGGTAGAGAAAATAGCCTCTTTCAAGACAACACTGTCCAAATAATTTTTTTTAAATACATATTCCTCTCTATTTCCTTATAGTTTTGCCACTTCATGAGCAATTGTCATCACAGAGACATCTCTCATTAAGACGACAAGGGCAGAACATAGAGATGGCTATATTGTCATTCTTAGGGATTCCACTACTAGGTACAGTAAATACGGTGATGTTACTCCCACAGTTAAAATTATAAGGAACACATAAATACTACTCATTCTTTGGAACTTAATTTCTTTCTCTTTCGAGATATTCAAAGTCCTTTTCAGAACACTCAGTGATCCCTTACGATATTTCTCTTATGAAAAGAAGTGCTAGGCTGGTGGCAGTGCTCACGCCTATAATCTCAGCTACTCAGCATGCTTGAGGCCAGAGGGTCACTTGTGGCCAGGAATTAGACACCAGGCTGGGCAACATAGCAAGACCACACCTCTAAATAAAAATAAAAACAGGCTGGGCACGGTGGCTCACGCTTGTAAACCCAGCACTGTAGGAGGCCGAGGCGGGCAGATCACAAGGTCAGGAGATCGAGAACATCCTGGCTAACACAGTGAAACCCAGTCTCTACTAAAAATACCAAAAAATTAGCCAGGCATGGTGGCGGGCGCCTGTAGTCCTAGTTACTCAGGAGGCTGAGGCAGGAGAAAGGCGTGAACCCGGGAGGTGGAGCTTGCAGTGAGCCGAGATCACGCCACTGCACTCCAGCCTGGGCAACAGAGCAAGACTCCATCTCAAAAACAAATAAAAATAAAAATAAAAACAATTAGCCAGGTGTGGTGGCCTGTACCTGTAGTCACATTTGTGAGAGGCTGAGGTAAGAGGACCGCTTGAGCCCAGGAGTTTGAGGCTGCAGTGAGCTATAACTGCACCACTGCATTCCAACCTGGGCAACAGACCAAGACCCCATCTCTAAAAAAAAATTTTTTTAACAAAAGAAGAGTGCTCTGAATTCAAATATAAGGTAGGAAGGAACTTCATAAAGTGCTAGTAAAAATGTTTTGATCATGTTATGACAGTTCATGGAATACGTAGCAGTAGGGATCAAGAAATTCTCAGTTACTCTTAGTTGTTAGGGTATCTTTACATTCTTAATGAAGTTAAGAATTTTTGTGGTATGAATTTTCTAAGAATATTTCCTATCTCACACAAAAAATCTTGCTGCAAAAAAACGTATTAGGATACTTCAAAAACATCACTAGCACTTAGCATGTGGCGTATTTTGCTATTATGACTATTTAAAAAGAACAGTAAAACCAAATAATAATAGCAAAGATTTTGAAAAAAAATTCAGATGTTCAGGCTTAAATTATATTAAATTTTGTGTGGAAGTAAACAGAAAAAATTAAAACTTAGTTTTTAAAATTAGAAGTAGTTTATTATCCTTTGAGAATATCCATTAATATGTGTATGTATATATGTGTATATACGCATTTATATACACATACATACACACAAATGCAAACGCCATTCATTATTCAATATGTATAAATATATACATACATATCAAAAGTTCATTACTAAAGCTATAAACTCAACAATATCTAATATGAGTTCAGAGTATTTATTCTACACAAATTGATCACTAAAAGGTGAAAGACCTGTTAGCCTTTCATGGATTGGTTTTTATTAAAGTCATGGTTTTGACTTTTATAGAAAGTTATGGTTTTGTTTTTATTAAAAAAATAGGCTGGGTGTGGTGGCTTTCGCCTGTAATCCCAAGACTGTGTGAGGCCAAGGCAGGTGGATCACTTGAGCTCAGGAGTTCAAGACCAGCCTGGCCAACATGGCAAAACTTGCCTCCACTAAATATACAAAAATTAGCCGGGCATGATGGCAGACACCCGTAATCCCAGCTACTCAGGAGGCTGAGGCAGGGAGAACTGCTTGAATCCAGGAGGCGGTGAGCCAAGATCGTGCCACTGCAGTGGGCCAAGATTATGCCACTGCACTCCAGCCTGGGCAACAGAGTGAGACTCCATCTCAAAAAATCAAAATAAAAATAAAATGCTTTGGGGTGATATATTAAAATGAAATTGTCTTCAACTTACCCATTCTAAGAATTGCAGTTTTCTGCTAGTATTTAAAAAAAAAAAATCAGTGTGATGTTTATATTTACCTAAGATAAAATGAACTAAGTACTGCTACTGGCTTCATTTCTTCCTTATTTTTTTTCTCCCCATAATCCTTTGAATTAACTCAGAAAGCAAAGAATCTATACGTTATATATACAGGGATAGCCCCTTTTTAACCTGCATATAGTTAAAAGGACACATCATTTTTCAAGATGGTCTTCTTCATCTTACTATTGTTCCAGTGATGGTCCATCCCTTTTCCTCCCCTCTAGTTTCTTTTCAACCCAATAAAGAGTAAAAGCTGCTGTCTTATAAGGAGTTTTAACTGAACACAGGGGTCGCTGTTGAGTAGTGCAAAGCATTTTTCCTCCCTAGGGCTGAGTATTTGTAGTCAAACCTGCAAAGACTTCTACAAATTAAAAAAAAAAAAAGTTCAACTTGCACTTATGTAATACAAAACTAAACTCCAAATCAACAACAGGCATCAGGTAAACATATCCAATACAATTTACAGACATAAGTGAAAGCATTACAGCCTAATCACACATCTAAAAGTAAAGCACACTCAAATGAAATGTCTACAGAATCATTAGTTGGCAGCCATTCTATTACAATCACACACAATGTCAGTGGTGCTGTAAGCCTGTGCCACTGACAATAGCATAAATTTTACATCTCATTTCTGTGGTCATAAAATTAATGATCAGTTTAAAAATACTTCTTTGTAAAAGTTATTGCGCAAAGAAAAGACATGAATGTGTCCCTGTTATGTACTCACAAGGATAATTATGGGGTTGTTGCTCATTAATACTGTTTCTTGTTTCCCTAGAAAAGCATTTGATTTATCCCACAACTTTCAAAAGTGTAATTAACGATACAAATTTAACAGAATAAAAGACAATGATCCAAGACTTACCTTCCTATAATTTCAGTAGTAACAAACATTGCAACAAACTCAAGGTTTAATCATACTACAGCAGCATATTTTTCTGAAAACATTTTTAAATTTATACTAGCTGGGATCAAATTACTATTAGCCATTCTTTTTAACATGGTTCATTATCAATTAACATTTTCCCAAATGCCTAGAGATGTAGCCCAACAACAACTGAATAGTCATAATCTCTACAATCATTGAAGCTGATTTACCCAATTTGTTGCTTGTTTTTTCAGAACAGTCCTATTTTAAACACAATCAGGTAAACAGGAAATGAAGTAATATACAGGTTGAACATCCCTAAATCAACAGAACTCCAAAATGTTCCAAAATCCAAAACTTTTTGTCAACATGACAACACAAGTGGAAAATTCTATGCCTAACATCTTTGCTTTCTGATGGTTCAATGTTCACAAACTTTAGTTCATGCACAAAATTACAAGGTGTATATGAAACATAAATGAATTTAGTGTCTATGCTTAGGTTCCATCCTCAAGATATCTCATTATATATATGCAAATGTCCCAAAATCCAAAATCTGAAACACTTCTGGTCCCAAGAACTTTGGATAAGGGATACTATTAAACCTGTACCTAAAATCTGAGTGATAACCATTCTTTCTTACTGAAAGACAAACAGGGGGAAAAATTACTCTAGTGAAAATAAATTAATTTCTAATTCTCTACTTAGTTCACTTGTCTAAACTAATATTTCAAGTAATAATATATAACTAAATTTACATAATTAAGCATTTAACTTGTCATTTCTTCAGGGAAGTTTCATTCTTAAGGCTTTGAAGGATATAGGTCACTGAAAAGAAGATTCTCCTCGTAATTCTTCTACAGTAGGAGGGCTAATTTACAGCATGCAAATACTGAAGACAACTTCTGGCACGAAACTGGCGCAGAGCTTTAAAATAAGAATACCATTTTTCAAGCACTGCCTGTGAAATATACTCTACTACTATAGGTCCCGTCATTTCAAACATGCTTGAGACATTTGTACAAGGCCAATGGTGGGGGTAGGTGATAGAAGGAAAAAGCTGTGAATTATTTCCTCAGATTTCATTGTGGAGTTATCATTCAACAGAAAACACACTATGTTAGGAACGGTAAAAAAAGGAAATTAAACATCATCCAAACTTCAGACTTTTCTGCTATTCTTATTCTGCTATTCTTAGTCCATTAATAAACTTAAGAAATAGTATGAGCGAGAAGGTGAAAGGAAACTGCTTTCTAAGTAAATCTACGCATATTTTACAATATCAATAAAATACTAAGGCAAAATCTTTTTTTTTTTTTTTTTTGACAATTAGAGCAAAAAGATTTTAAAGGAGAAAATGAGACTTTTTAGCTGTAGCACCTGAAGCAATATATTCCCCTTTTTCAAAACTGTAGACACCAGGCCTGGCACGGTGGCCCACGCCTGTAACCCCAGCACTTTGGGAGGCCAAGGTGGGAAGATTACCTGAGGTCAGGAGTTCGAGACCAGCCTGACCAACATGGTGAAACCCTGTCTCTCCTAAAAATACAAAAAATTAGCCGGGAATGGAGGTGGATGCCTATAATCCCAGCTACTCGGGAGGTTGAGGCAGGAGAATCGCTTGAACCCAGGAGGTAGAGGTTGCAGTGAGCGGAGATCGTGCCACTGCACTCCAGCCAGGGTGCGACAGAGTGAGAGTCCATCTCAAAAAAAAAAAACACAAACAAAACAAAACTGTAGACACTAACATTTTACAAATTTGAAAAAAAAGTCTCATGAAATATTTGAGTAATGCTAATAAATACACCCTTCTTTTAATAATTGATAATTTTCCCCCAAATTGTTTGAAAACCGAATTTATGAATCAAGATTAACTTAAATCTTCTTGACAAATAAAGTTGAATCTGAAAGTACGCAATAATATTTATTAAACACCTACTATCTACTTTCACATTATCTTATTTCAGTAAATCAGTCTATAAAGAAAGCAATCACACCTAAATCATCTTTGGAGAAAACCGAGACTAATACATGATCAAGACACAACTACAGGCAAAATTTTTTTATCATGTACTTAACATATACAGCATTAGAAAATTCTAGTTAATAGTCCATAACAGTATTTACTAAATAGTAATATATTCTCATTGCAAAAATAATTATTTCAAGTCACATTAAGAGACCTATGACCTTGTTATGTGATAGAGAACAATGCTGAAATAATCACATAGCATAATTCCAGTGCATGAAGCCTAAATTCCGGAGGATACTTTATAGTATGAGGCAATATTGCAAGTAAAACACTAAGGTTAGAAACTAGGTTCTTCTGTTGGCCGAGCATGGTGACTCATGCCTGTAAGTCCCAGCACTTTGGGAGGCCAAGGCGGGTGGATCTCTTGAGCCCAGAAGTTCAAGACCAGCCTGGGCAACGTGGCGAAAACTCATCTCTACAAAAAAATACAATACACAGGCAGCGTACCTACAGTCCCAGCTACTCAGGAGGCTAAGATGGAAAAAGAATCACCTTAGCCTCCCAAAGGAGCTGAGGGAGGCTGAGGCTGCAGTGAGTCATGATCACACCACTCCACTCCAGCCTGGATGACAGAGTGAGATCCTATCTCAAAAAAAAGAAAAAAAAAAAAAAGGAAAAAGAAAAGAAAAAAGAAACTAGGTTATTCTGTTACATACAATACTTTGAAGGATATAAAAAGGAACTATCTGTTCTAGATAAAACCAGCAATATTTCAAATGAATAACAAGGACTAGACTCAGCAAGAAGTGTTCTAGCTGATTAGATTCAAATCTTTCCTAAGTACAAGTAAAATTAAGGAATTTAGAAAATCAGCTGATAATTATTCTAAAGATGCAGTCGGTCAGATCTCTTCAACAGAGGAATCAAGACTTGCACATATAAGGATAAAAGAAGAATTTTAATAAATTAAATGAAAAAGAAGGTTGTAAAACAATAGCTTTCTATGGAAATTAATATAAACAATTGAAACATTAGCTTAATACACAAGCTTCAATAACTAGAAACCACAGTAATAAAATAAGTTTCTACCAGTGTAAACTATTCTCACCCAAAAAATTGGAAATATCAAAAAAAAATCCTAAGATCTATGCAGCCTAGTGTTTCAACTACCATATCAACTCAATTAATTTTAAATTTTAAGAATCGACAGCCAGGCATGGTGGCTCACGCCTGTAATCCAGCACTTTGGGAGGCTGAGGCAGCTGACCTCTTGAGCCAAGGAACTAGAAAACAGCCTGTGACACATGACAAAACCCTATTTTTACAAAAAAAAAAAAAAAAAAAAAAAAAAAAAAATTAGCTGGGCATGTAGGCAAGTGCCTATAGCTCCATCTACTCCAGAGGCTGAGGTGGAAGGATCACTTGAGCCTGGAAGGCGGAGGTTGCACTGAGCCAAGATGGTGCCACTGCACTCCAGCCTGGGAGGCAGAGTGAGACCCTGTCTTAAAAAAAAAAAAAAAAGAAATACCTCAAACTGTAAAATCTGTATTGTTAAATCTCAGGATGGGAGATTATATAGAGTAGAAGGGAAGGATTTGTGAGGGAAGTAAGGAAGGATGATACACATCTGTGTGCATTAGAGAAATTAATAACTTATTAAATATGAATAAATCTGCATTAACTCTTTTTATTTAAGAACTCTCTACCTGGTCCTTTTTTTCCCCCCAATAGTGACATCAAAATGATACTTAACTGTCATTTAAAATATATATACACATATATGTAAATAAAATAAGGGTGTAAAGGTAGAAAGGAGGAAAAAGGTTATGTTCACAATGTGACCCTACATTGACTAGAGAGAGAGAGAGACAAGAGGGAAGAGAAAGGACGGAAAACAGCCAAAAGGAATTCTGCCCAGACCTCCTTGTATAAAGATAATCCAAAACCTCAAGGGGAAAACGCAAGGTGGAGAAAAGGCAACACTCCCAAAGCATATTTAGAATTGAATTTACTCAATGTAGAGACCTGAAAATAAATTCCTATTTTTAAAAAGAGATGTACTATATCTTGAATAATTACTTTGCAACTATTAGGTCTGTACCCTTTACTATGCCTAACAAAGTACAGGAATAGTCTTTTTAGAACAAAGCTGAATATACTTTGAGTATACAATGGCATAAAAGTACTCAGCTCAATTTCTCCAAGGTATACACCTAATTCATCTACAGGCTTACTTTTAAACAGGCATTCTTCATAATTATTTAAGTCAATACAGCAGTATTGAACTACAAATGACTTATCGAGAGGAAAATGATTATGAGCAATCCCTAAATTCTATGCTTTTTGAACTCCTATTTTATGCTCATTTTTCAATTTCTATCAAATACTATATAAATTTCCATTCTCTTTAGAGACAAAGAATGTATCTCAGTAATGTAATTTTAATACCCACACACCTGAACGAATTCTAAAACAAAATACCAAAGGAAAAGTTTCTACACTATTACTGATCCATATGCAATTACACAATTGCTTCATATCATGCTTTTTTAGCTTAAAAATTTTAAATGCACAAATAATTAAACCACAAAGCACAATGCAAGTTCAATAATCACTGGAATATGCCTTTTAAGAGAGGCAGAATCTGGTATCTAATATTCTTCCATAAAGTATACTATATGTCATAATTAAAATGCATAAATTCATTTCTACATTCATCTAAACAAAATGCAGCAGAATTAAACCCATAGATTAGGATTTCTTGCAGAGCACAAAAAAAGTGGGTACTTGCAGGTAATAGTTTCCTGCTCATTTCTTTATTTAAGTGTTAAAAATCTTAATATGAAAAAAAAATTTCTTCTCATTCCCTTCAATCATACCAATCTTGATGATCTAATGTGAAAATAAACTGTGACTTCCTTTTAATTGATTTTAGGTTTGTCTGGTTAACTACTTTGTTTATTGAAACTGTTACCACCTTCCCACTTATCAGTTGGCACAAATATGATTTACTCTGGGATCTGTTAGCTTTGGTTAGAAGATGCCACCCTGTGTGTCTTCCTCAAATCCGGAACCTAGCTCTATGGAGGTTAACTAACTTTATATTGTGACCCTCAAACCAGTATCCACAAGCTGTACATCATAACCCATGAATAAGTACCACGGAAGTAAGGGCCACACCCAGTTTCCCTTAAAGAATTGAATATATAAAGTAGTAGGAAGTTCCTATACCTTTCCTGATCGGTTTTTCAGTCTGCTAAGCAGCTGTCTCTCAAATCTAGAGGGAGACAATCAGGTTATCAGCATTCTCACATATTTCCAAAAAAATGAAACTGAATTCCCTTCTTTAAAAAATGTCTATGGCCCCTATGTATTCATATCAAAATAACCACAAGGAAAATAAAAACTTTCACTTGAAAAAGATTTTATTGTTTGTTCTCAAACAAAAATTTATACTGTTTTCAAAACGTCCTTCAAAAACATTACCTGTGAGCACTCAGCCACAGGCCCTTCTCCTACCACTATAAAATAATCTCTGCAGTGATAAATGGCAGTGGGTTAATATCTCACCTCTGCTTCACCAAGTTATTCCACATGTAATTGGAGGTTTTCACCTTTCCTGACAAATTTCTGCCACAATGTACTCTAAGAAACACAAAACCTAAGAATGTTAAGTGCATAAGATTTCTGCGTCGGAAGACTGTGCAGAGTAAATTCTGGATATACTGTTTAATTTTCTTCTCAGCAGGGGGAGCTAGCACTCTCATCTTGAAGGTCTAAGTACACATTATAGAAATTTAAATTTTGATTCCAGCTATCAAATTTCAGTACGTGTTAGATTATCCTATTGAAATCTCCACAGAGGAAAAAAAAACTTTCAAGTTTGCCAAACATAAAAACTTACCTTTGTCTTGAAATTCCTGAAGATAGCTACAAAATAAAGAACATTATATTTTTAAATGAGGTTGAAAAATCAAAACAAGGTCTAATCAGTAACAATAATTAAAATCCAAAATCTATATTAAAAATACACACCTAGATATACATTAGAAAAAACTAATTCCTGTCCTGAAATGACAATTCCAAAATGCTTAAAAATTTTAAATAATTTTTAAAGATCTAAGTACAGTAGTAAAATGAGGACATATCTTAATATCTATGACATGTAAATATATTACATTTATTCATTTAAAGTAGTAACAATTAAAAGGATTATCTTTCTTCAGTGTCTGAGGTATTTTCTGTATATTAAAATCCTCAATTTACCTTTGTCTTATCATTTAAACCAAATATACCCTCAGATAATCAAAATAAACAGTTGAATTCTGCTAGAATGCTCAGAAAAATACATAATCAAGAAGGGCATTATAAGCATATCTGTGTTTAAAAACTATATAGTGGAAATCTATTTTTTGCCCTTTAAAAATACTTAACACCAATCAAATTAGAACATTAAAAATTTAACTCCATAATAATCGATTTCTTATTAAAATGTTAGTTACAAAACTGCTTCTATGTAAGAAATCAGTAAAGAAAAGGTAAGTGACTTACACAGACTTTACATCTTTTATCTTCTTAATAAGGGATTCTCTCTTTTCCTTTGCTTTCTTGGATAAATTTTCTCCTTTCAGTGTGTCTGCTACAAATGTTTCAACATCTAAACCACGCAATGTAAGAAACAGGATACAAATTATAAGAAATAAAGGTTTCGTGAAGATAAATAGGACAATGATTGTTTCTACACATAAGCGTTAATACCTGTACAATTTGTTATATTTATCATTCCAAAGCGTAACAGTTGAAGTATGTTTCAAATACTAAGTTGAACAAATCTGATCACCACTTAGCTAATAAAATGTGTATGTTGTATTTATGCTTACCACAGCAAATACTATTTGGATGTTTGGCATCATTAAACAGGAAAGAAGCACACAAGTTTTAATAAACTATGGTGCCAATTCTTTTATATGGAAGCAAGCACCAAGTTTTTATGCATGTGT
Source organism: Macaca thibetana thibetana (assembly GCF_024542745.1). Taxonomy (NCBI): domain Eukaryota; kingdom Metazoa; phylum Chordata; class Mammalia; order Primates; family Cercopithecidae; genus Macaca; species Macaca thibetana. The sequence continues at coordinate 97,341,643 of NC_065580.1, forward strand.
TAATATCCTTTTCTAGTATTTTGTAAGTTCCGGTGTGAAAACGTCATTCATACATTGTATCAATATAAGCTAATGTCTCTGGCAAGGGTCTGTTTTCCCTAGAATAATCAATTTTCAGGTATATCCAACATGTAATGCTTTAAAGGAAAAAGAAAATCCAATTTTCTAGCCAAGATTCCCAAATCAAGCCCTCCTCCTTCCTACCTACCCACTCATTCTGACTACCCTCAAATAAAAAAGATAACCAGCTGTGTAGTTTTGTGAGCTCTTGCTTCTTGCCGTGGTTTACCACCTGAGATACTTCTTAAGGAAGAAGTACAAACATAAATTATTGCACTATATAAAAATATAGTTACCAAGAAATAAGATTTCTATGGCTTTATGTAACATTCCCTCATAGCCTCTGTTTTTTTAATTTTAGTAAACTTCTAAATTACCGTGTTGTCTGGTTCTCTCTAGTGTAAAATTTTTTTTTTTACACTACAGGTTTAATTTTTTACTAGTTCCATTCTTCTTATTCATGAAATACTGTGCAATTTTAATTTTATTTTCAGAATTTCACAGCTCATTTTGAAATATCTAATATGGAGGATATCATTAAAAGGTGTTTAAGTAGGCATGGCTATAAATCATTGATTATTTCATATGGAAGGGATATATGTTTTACTTTCTTTTTCCTTAACTACTTTGTATGGCATCAAAACATAATAATATTACATATAAATAATTCAAAGTAGTATGGTAAACAATCTCTCAACTGTACTTACAATTAACCATTTAAAACCTAGTATATGGGATGAATGTTTGTAATTCTTGATTACAAAAGTATCTTGATCCAATGAGGAAAGCTGATTAAACTTCTATACATTCATAATAAATGTGTAAAGGTAATTTTTCACTAAGTCAATATGACAAGTAAAAGAATTAAGAATACTGTAATAATTTTTAAAAATAGCTTATGGTTTGAAGTCTATTAACAACAAATGTGTTAAAAATAAGTATCAAAATGAAATGAAAGCAAATGTCACAGCTTCTCTTTGAGTTATATTTTGATGAGGGGGACATAGAGACATAATCTAGTACTAGTGCAAATTAGACACAGACTTCTAAAGTGAATTCAAAATAACAAAACTTACAAAGAAGCATGCTGCTCTAAATGCTTTAAGTTTTGTACCCAGAAGACCAAGCAACCTTTGGACATTTAGACATTAGCTGAAATGGAAAGATCACTGGCTCCCCTCAGATCATTACATTAACTTTTGCAAGAAAGTGGAATAAAGGAAGAAGCAACATCCCTACTGCTGATTCTTCTTCCAACCAGACTCAATAGGAAGAATCACTGGCCCAGTGACTGGGGAATAGTCTGCTTAGTGTTATTTTCACTCAATGTTTGCCTTTGATTCCTTCTTCCATGAGTATTTAATTGCCTATTTTACATTTTCATTATACAATCCAAGTTTAAACAAACAGAATCTATTTTCTATCTCTGGAAGTAATAACAACAAATTGCCCCCAAGAGTTTTTTCTTTAAAAGGTCATTTCAGTTTTATAAAAACTCAGGAAAAAAAAAAAAAAAAAGGATGCAATAAATACTCTACATAGTGCTCTCTAACGCCCCCAAACATGTTTTAAAATACTGATCCATGTTACTATTTTATGACAAAGTATTTTTTTTGAAAGAGTGTGCAACTGCAGGAAGAATCGGTAATTTTCAAGGATGGCAGAAATTCAGAGACTGGGTACGGGTTTTTGTTTTTTTTTTAAGAGTAGCCTTTTTTAACATACTTATTCCTAAGCTTTTCCCAGAAAAGGTTTAAAGCAACTAAAATTATTTAATAAACAGTGCCTTTTTCGTGATTATTTCTCAAAGGTGATGTGGAGAGGGTAGAAACTGCTCTGCTAAAAAAAAAACAAAACAAAACAAAACAAAAAAAACCTTTAAACTGGAAGCAGTTCCTGAAATAATTTTAGTTTGTTGATTGTCCACAGACTTGGTTTTTAAACTTTTGAAACCTAGGTTATTTCTTAAAATCTACACTTTACCCGTTTCTTTTAGAATCGGATGAAACCAGCCTCTTCCAGGCACAGGAGACTCCTAGACATGCCGGTGGCCTTCAGCTGGTGCCTGAACAACACACCGATCCTGATCTCGCAACGCAAAGACAGACCAAGCGCCGCAAAGAAGTTGTAGGGCTGCGAGATGCTCCAGCTCTGCAGTCGGAGACACGCACATCTAAACCCCAGGGTTTCTCTCAGGCGGTGCTGTGAGCATGGAGAGCCAGGTCTGGGGCAGCGCCCTCGCCAGACAAACGGGGCTGGATCTGTGGCTTTGCAGCTCAGAGCCAGGGTAATATTTCAAAAGCGAGCAATAAAAGTCTTGGGCGAATCAAGTGCTCTTCTGGCTGGTTGGAGAAGAGATTTGAAGCTTTTTATTGTGCTCTAAATAGCCCTGCAAACGGTAAACTAGCAAGCACAGTAAACTAACAAGAGCGTTAGCCCTCTTCTACCTTCCTTTGAGGGTCGTGTTCCTCGGTTAATATGTAGATTTCACCATTCCTGACTGCCCGTAATTCAGGGAAACGCAGTAATTTAATTACAAGAAAAGGTCAGCCCCCCTCGCTCGACTCTTAGCCCGGTTTTTAGAATTCTTCCTCAGAGGGAGGGGCTCAACTCACACTCTCACGCATACTGGCCACGGGAGAGAAGCGTGTGAGGCCCACTCTGCGCCCACGGGAAAGGGTTTAACTACCGGGTTTAACTACCAGGTTTAACTACCCCCACCAACCCCCATCTCCTGCCTCCGGGCCAGCAGCCAAATAGATTGCAGGGTCTGCACTGCTTGCATTTAACCCCAGAATTACCCCTATCTCCATCAGCCTCCACCCCAGCCCAAGTCATCAGCAGGAAAAAGTTATCCCGGTGAAAGTAAATGTGATGGGATTTTAGTTACTATTACACCTCAACACTGTCAAGAGTAAACCTTATCTCATGGTACAGCTGTAAGGATCTGGGGGAGAAGGCCTCTGAAAAGATCAGATTTACAACTGCTCTGCCGATAAATGTCAAGGTCTGAAAACAAAATTAAAAGATGACGTATACTGGCTCAGCAATCTTAAGTAGTTTAAGTTAGAAATCTCTCAATTGCCATGGAGACCCCTAAGAGGCAAACACACCAAATCACTAAATAGTACTCCAATTTTCCTTTTTTCCCCCTTTTAACATATAGACCTCCTAAAAAACAGTCACCCCACCTTTCCCTAGAGTCACCAGTGGTTGGGACAAGTATCTAACACACACACTAACTGCTTTCTACCAACTTCTACACAGATCACATAGTGAAAAGGTGGAACTACACTAGGTCAGAACAGTTTACATTTTTTTTGCAAATGATAAAATAACTCTTAGCTTCTGGATATAGTATCTAGCACAGGTTCCCACTCTTGAAAAGCAGTTTGGCCACTTGTCCTCACAACCCCCAGCTATCAAACAGCCTAGAATATGGCTTGCAGACTGGAGGTTAAAAACAAGTCACAAAGGTAACACCTCCTCTTCCTGCCTAATCCTCCAATCACCCAATACCTCCTGGCACATGCATATACACACACTCAGCCTCCATGATGGCCTGAATTGTATGGGGGAGGGAGCAAAAATTGAGCTGAATCTACCACCATATGCTCAGCCGCAGATCAATAAAATAAAGGTAAAACCAATCACACAGCACCCCCAATGGCCTTACTAACTTAATTCCACATCTCTCTCTACATTGTGAATTGGGCCAGATTTCTCTTTGCTTTCACTGAGATGTGCTGTCACCAAACTTAATATGATAGGGATCCTAGCCTAGAATCTAAGCTGCCGTTAGGAAAAAAAAAAAAAAAAAAAAAAAAAAAGACAAGCTCTTCTCTGTTAAACCAGGGTATGGCTCTGACCAAACAGCTACTGATGAAAACATAAAAATCAGTTAAACTGGGCACATGCAAATCAATGGAGCCAAATGCCCAAAGTTGGAAAATGGCTAATTGAAAAGTTATTGATTGTTCTGATGTCCTTCCCTGATTACTCAGCACGTGCTTTTACAGGTTGCAGATGAACTGTGGACTTTTCAAATATGGAAAAGGTGACATGAACTGGCACAAGAGCTCTCATGGTACAGTGGGTAAAACATACCAGAGTCTTACAATCCAATCATTGGACAAAATTTCCAAAATTGACTTTGGGAAGCTAAATGATATATTTTGATAGAAAGCTGGGAGATCGTGCCACTGCACTCCAGTCTGGGAGACACAGCGAGACTCCGTCTCAAAAAAAAAAAAAAAGAAAAAAAAAAAAAGAAAGCTGGGCTGTTTAAAGGTGGGGCTGAACATCTTTCAACCGCTGAAAGATGACTCTTGATAAATAGCACCTTACAATAATCAAAATCTTTTTACCACACATTTTCAAAGAAGCCACAGTGAATAACACATTAATTAGTCTGAGATTTACACTATATTCACTTTTAGGCAGCATCTATTGTAATGTGTTCAGAATGTGATTGAAAAAGAAATGTAAACTCAGTGGAATGAAAAAGATAGACTTAGCTTTAATTGAAAAAGACAAACTAAGTGAATAATGAGTATATAAAATCTAGCCTATGCCACTTTTATCACCCATATATGACACTTAATCTGAAATTTATGAGAGACAACTGTGTTTCAAATCACCAGCAGCTTTTCCTACGCTGTTGTGTCTACCTTCTTTCTAGTAATACTTTAACGCTGGTAACAGGAGCAATAAGCCCATTTGCAAATTTTTCATATAATGCTAACTTTTTAATATGTTTAGATTCTTATTTTTGAAGAAAACCAATGATAATTTGGATTGGGTAGCTATAAAAACTGTATATAATATCAAGAGCCTTATATAGTAATGAGATGAAAATACTTTCAATGGACAGCCATGCCAAAAGATCTCCTCCCAAGACAAAGTAGGACATTATATACTTAAAATAGGCAAATAACTTTCCTAACACCACATCTTAATTCATCTGTATTATTTAACCCATACAAAAAATCTCTATAAACTTCTAGTCCCTTAATTTACATATATTCCTATTTCCAGAAAAGAGTATCTTGGAGGTACAATAGATTTCATTTTGAGATTAAGTGTTCTCATATCAACTCTATGCTCTTTAGTGATTGCTGCCCAGATGGGGGAGGCTTGTTCTTGCTCCATAGGAAAATCCAGGTGCTAAGGAGGTAGGTGACTACTGGTGACTCAGTAGGTGGCACTCTTCCCTTTACATACTCAGCCAATGTCCCAGAAGGAAGTTATGAGACACTAGATACACCATAAATAATTCTCATAGGAAAAATAAAACCAAAATGTTGACCAAATTATAAATGGAACTTTGGAAAGGTGGAAATCAAACCGTAATATACTCAGCATTGAAAAAATTCTGCCTCTATTTCAAATAAATTGCACTCTTCACCTAGTGCCCCTACAGGAATCCCTTTAGGGGACTGATTATATACCCTAAATAATATTGTGTGAAAAAAAATTCATACATTATAATCAATGTGTGAAGATAATCAATGTCCCCTAAACATACTGATTATCTTCACACATAGTGTGTGGGAAAAACATTTTTAATGTTCTAAAAATTCCCAGTAGGGAAAATGTGGTATTTCTAATCAAGACTGCCATGTGAACAAGACCTCAAGATCACTTTGCAGAAACTATATAACCACTTTATTGTTTGTTTGTTTGGTTTGGTTTCATTTTTCAGAGCACTAACAATCACTATTTTCCTCTTTTAACAATGGTTTCATTTGCTAATTTAGTAAACAGAAAATAACATCTTCTTAGAGCTTTCCTTTTAAAATTTGTTGTCCTAAAACAAATGAATGAGGATGAATGAGAATATCTGATTGCAAGCCACTAAAAAACCATTATTTAAAGGGTGATTAAACAAATAAAGGAGGCTGGAGGGAAGTGGTTCTAGTTCCTCTTACTTTCTGGCCTGCCTAGAGAAAAAAAAATCACATAAATCAAGATTATTCTTGCTGCTAGTCCTTGTCAAAATATTTGGATGTGAGAGAAGATTAAATGGACAAGATTTGGGATTGTCGTTTGATTTCAATTATCCAGGCTAAACCTGTTCTTCCATTGTTGTAGAAAAGAAAAAAATCAAAGGTTGCCTGTAATGCATATGGCAGCTCAAAATTTGCTTTCAATAACGAAATTCTGTAAGTCCTTTTCTGTTCATATAACCAGAAGAATAATCAACATTTTATAAAAAGCATAGGTCTTCAAGACTGACTCCACAGAAAATATAACTAAAAATCAAACTAGATAGCCACTTTTTCAATGGTATCTTTACACAACACATGTGAGTTAACAATAATAAGCTTTTTTTTTTTTTTTTTTTTTGACATTTCTATGGAATGTTTTTTATAGGGGAAGGAAGGGAGAGGGAACAAATGTTGAAAGTATAGCATAGAACTGCCATAATCAGAAAAATAAAGAAAAACAATAAATAAGAATACACTTGAGTACCTTCCCTTTTAAGCAGGTGAAATTTCAAACAATACATATGACAGATAATGATTTAGATAATAGGCATATGGAACACAAACAGATACATCTAAACAACATTATTTTTAACAGTCATTATCTTTTGATTTTATATTCTTCTTTCTGAAAACAAAGGACTTTAAACCCCTGAAAAGTTTAGTTCCTTATCTTCTCTACCTTGGAATTCTAGCATAGTACCATACATTCTAAGAGCACTCAACTGTTAACTACAACAACATTACCAATATCTCCTTAGTTTCAAAGAAATATGCTAAATAAGCCAGCAATATCTCTAATATTCAAACCAATATAAATGCTTCTATAATGTTAGTTACTCTAAATCTACTCATATACTCTTACCCAATAAACTTGAATTATGAAAAGAATCATGTATAATGCCAACAATATTTTTAGATGAAATACGTGAAATAACTGCTGACAGCATCTATTCTTGAAGCCTTCTCTACCTCAAAAAGGATTTTAATTACAGTCAAACATAAGATGTTAACAATTTTCCAAATAAGTTTTTTAAAAACCCGAAAAACACTGATTTGTTAAATTTCTTTAAATATAAATACACCCCAACTCACTTCCATACTTCTTGAAAATATCCTCTGAAAATAAAGTGTAATTTAAGTTTCTAATTCCAAAAGTTTTAATTGTAATATTTGTTTTTAATACTTCATGTGTTTTAATATGTGATTTGCTTTAATAATATAAAATAGTGAAAATGTCAATAAAATGACTTTAATTTCAGATGTTATGCTAGTATATTACCTGACTAAAGAGAGAGGGCAGAAATATATCGGAAATTAGCATTGGCAGATAATTTAAAGATGTAATTTTGAGTTTTTAAATTACACAAATAAGGGCCACATGAAATACTTGTGATCTATGGGAATAAGAGAATAAAGGTTCTCATGACCTACATATCATATTATCTGTGATGTATGATTATGGATCCAAATAACAAACTGCACTATGGGAGTTGCCAAGCTTTAAAACGTGCACCTAGAGGTCTATATGTTAGTTCTTAAATTCAAAAATACAGACATAGAATATCCTGAAAATTGTTTCATCTATTTTTGGAATAATGATAAACACTTTTCTGCACTGGTTATTACAATAATATTCTAAATAAACAATTCCAGCACTGTAACAACAAAAAATGTTAAGTGTAGTAAAACAAAATCAGTAGTCACGCAGATGTAATAAAGCTGCCTGAAGTCAGTCTTTAGACTTCTTTAACTATTTCCCTTAGTGGTACCCTTTAATGACAACAAGCATTTCTTAGAGTGAAAGGCTATCCCACCACAAATGCATTCAACATACTGTACCGTAATCATACAAACATAAGTCTACATTCATACACTTAGTTTTCATTTCCCTACCACATTAATAATGCCAAGCACCAAAATTGAATAACAGCATATTAGGAGATTTGGACTCACATTGCTATAGGAGTAACCTACTATTTCAAATGTCACATTTTAGATGATGTTGCTTTTTAAGAGTTATAATAAGCAATCTGTAATCTATTCATGAACAATACTGAAAGATAAATATTTTATAGAATCTAAAACTAAAAATCGAAATTCAGTTTCCAGAATTCTGACGTACACAAGACAAAATAAATGATGGTTGAAATTCCAGAACATTAAGATAGGCAAGATTTGTGCTACCTTAAAAAGATATATTTTCTAACTTGTACAGAAATATAAATTTTTATTGGTTCTTAGTGAACATACACACCTCCATATCCAGAAAATTAATGAACTAGTAGTGGATTCATAATGCTACTGAAGAACCACGTTTTTAGCTCCTAAAACAAGTTCCTATAAATGGTAATGTAAAACTGAAAAAGGGAAGATAAGGGTGCAAACATGAAGTACTTTCATCGTGTCACACAGGAAGTGGAACTTTAACATATCCTTCCTTTTTTGCTTTAATATATTACTGAGGCTGGGGACAAGTGGCCATTTGAGAACCAGACCTTCTTCAAAAGTTGTAAACGTGAGTGAGCTGAATGTTTAAGAAAAACAGGAGTTTTAGAAATGACAAACTCTTTCACCCCATAACCCCTAACACCTGTGGCTCTGACATCTCTTTGCATCTCTACATCCTCTACCTCCATTGGCCAGACCACCCAAGAACTACTTCTTTGACTTCTGCTCCCTTCTGCCTGCTCACGCAGCATTCATTATCATTCTCTCCCTCTACCACTCTTCCTTCCCCGCCCTCCTCTGTCACACACACACACACACACACACACACACACACACACAGAGTCTTCACAATGCACATAGAAACGTCCTGATCTCACTTGTGTAGACCACCAAAAAGGGCTTCGCCACCATCCCCGCACCAAATTTCAACACACACGCCCACTCCCTTTCTGAGACGAAACAACCCTTCTTCTCTCCTCCCTGTGCCAACCCCACTGGCTAGAAGACGTAGGGAGCGTGCGGATGGAGGATAAGGGCTCTGAGTGCTTCTGTCCCCACCGGCTTACCGTTCCCTCGCCCCCGCCCCAACAGCATTACCGCCGCCTTCCCGCTCTTTACCTGCCAACAGGTTCCTAATTTCCTCAGGGAGGGGGTATGGTGAGGAGGTGCTGCTGGGGTTGGGCATGTTAGGGAGCGCAGGGCGTGCGGGGAAAGAACCTGCGCTGAAAAGGTGACCGACGGGTTGGGGCTGCGGCTGCGACCTAGACTCAGGCTAGCGGCCCGGATAAAAACAGCGGGGCTACAAGTCGGGACACTGGCGGGCCAGGGCTCACAACAAGGAAGTCACTGAATCTCCAGCAAGCAGCAGCTGGACTGTCGGCCCAGCCCCGCCCAGAGGGTCGGGGCGGGGAGATGGGTAGGAAGGGACACGAAGGGCCTGAGGGGTCCAACTGCGCATGTGTATTCCTCGGTTTTCCCGGCCCCAGAAGAAAGAGCCTCTGGGCAAGCCACGCCCACCGCTACGCCGGGAAGCAGGAGGAGGAGCCGCTGGTGGGAAGTGGGCGGACTGAGGCTGCGTCACCTGATCCAGCGTCCGAAGCGCCTTACAGCCATTTTTGGTACTGGTGCCACCACAGCTGCTGATCGTTTCTCCAGGATTCCAGAAAATAATGTATCCGTGATACACAGTGTATAGAAGTTTTCCAATTACGCCTTCTGCGTAACAGTTAGTCCCACCGCAGTTTAACCCACAAGGAATTTTCTATTGTCCAAAACTATTATGGCCTTCTTTGTCCGATTGAACGGAGGTAACGAAGTCTCATCTTCCGCCAGTCGTCCCGGAGAAGCCAGTCTGGAGCCGCCCCGCAGCGCGCGTTGTGATTGGCTCTTACATTACTTTTCTACCTAATTCATATCCTTGGGGTGACAGTTTTTCCCCACTATAAGGAAGAATGGGAAGTTCTAAGCACTGTCCTTTGGCAGGAAAAAACAAAACGAAACAAAAAATCAGAAGGCCTAATAGACATAGGCACCACTGTCCATCTACAAGCATCAAAAATAAAATTGCTGGTGGTGATTAGTAGAATAAAATTATAAAATCTGCTCACTCCAACTTGACCATTTAGTCAACAAATACTTATTGTCTGCTATGTGTAAAGCTTCTTAAAAGTTTTCTCTTAAAAAAAAATGGCTTCTTTAAAACCTTTAACAGGCATACATCTTTGTGCTTCCCAGATACTACATTTTTTAACAAATTGAAGGTTTGTGGCAAGCCTGCATCAACCAAATCTGTGGGCGCCATTTTTCCAAAAGCATGTGCTCACTTCATGTCTGTGTCACATTTTGGTGATTCTCACAATATTTCAAACTTTTTCATTATTATTATTATATATGTTATAGTGATCTTTGAAGTTACTATTATAATTACTTTGGGGCAGCACAAACAGCACCCATATAAGACAGCGACTGTAATCCATAAATGTGTGCATTCTGACTGCTCTACCAACCATACCTTCCCCCCATATCTCTCCCTCTCTTGGGCCTCCCCATTACTTGAGACACAACAATATTGACATTAAGCCAATGAATAACCCTACAATGGCCTCTGAGTGTTCCAGTAAAAGAATCACATGTCTCTCACTTTAAATCAAAAGCAAGAAATGTTTAAGCTTAGTGAGGAAGGCATATTGAAAGCCAAGACAGACCAAAAGCTAGGGCTCTTGCACCAAACAGCCAGGTAGTGAATGCAAAGGAAAAGTCCTTGAAGGAAACTAAAAATGCTACTCCAGTGAACATGCGAATGATAAGAAAGTGAAGGAGACTTATTGCTGGTAAAGAACGTTTTCATGTTCTGGATGGAAGATGAAACCAGACATAACATTCCCTTAAGCCAAAGCCTAATCAAGTGCAAGGCCCTAACTCTCTTCAAGTCTACAAAACGCTGAGAGGTAAGGAAGCTGCAGAAGAAAAGTTGGAAGTTAGCAGAGGTTGGTTCATGATGTTTAAGGAAAGAAGCCATCTCCAGAACATAAAAGTGTAAGGTGAAGCAGCAAATGCTGGTGAAGAAGCTGCAGCAAGTTATCAAAAAGATCTAGCTAAGGCCAGGCATGGTGGCTCATGCCTGTAATCCCAGCACTTTGGGAGGATGAGGCGGACGGATCACGAGGTCAGGAGATAGAGACCATCCTGGCTAACATGGTGAAACCCTGTCTCTACTAAAAAAAATGCCAAAAAAAAAATTTAGCTGGGCATGGTGGCCAGCCGTGGCTGGCGCTTGTAGTCCCAGCTACTCAGGAGGCTGAGGCAGGAGAATGGCGTGAACCCAGGATGCAGAGCTTGCAGTGAGCCAAGATAGCACCACTGTACTCCAGCCTGGGCGACAGAGTGAGACTCCATCTCAAAAAAAAAAAAAATCTATCTAAAATATCTGATGAAGGTGGCTATACTAAACAAAGAGTTTCAATGTAGATGAAACAACACTTACTGGAAAACAATGCCATCTAGAACTTTTGTAGCTAGAGAGTAGAAGTCAATGCCTGGCTTCAAAGCTTCAAAGGAAAGGCTGACTCTCTTGTTAGGAACTATTTCAGCTGCTGACTTTAAGTTGAAGCCAATGCTCATTTACTGTTCTGAAAATCCTAGGGCCCTTAAGGATTATGATAAATCTACTCTGCCTGTGCTCTATAAGTGGAACGACAAAGCCTGGACGACAGCACATCTGTTTATAGAATGATTTGCCAAGTATTTTAAGCCCACTGTTGAGATCTACTGCTCAGAAAAAAAGATGCCTTTCAAAATATTGCTGCTAATTGACAGTGCACCTGGTCACCCAAGAGCTATGATGGAAATATGTAAGAAGATTAATGTTTTCATATCTGTTAGTACAACATCCATTCTGCTGCCCATGGATCAAGGAGTAGTTTCAACTTTCAAGTCTTATTTTAAAAATATATTTCATGGCTGGCCATGGTGGGTCGCACCTGTAATCCCAGCACTTTGGGAGGCTGAGGCAGGAGGATCACTTGAGGCCAAGAGTTCAAGACCAGCCTGGGCAACATAGTGGCACCCCATCTCTACAAAAAATAGAATAATTAGCCAGGTGTGGTGGTGTGTGCCTGTAGTCCTAGCTACTCAGGAAGGGAGATGTAGGATCCCTTGGGCCCAGGAGTTCAAGATTACAGGGAGGTATGACTGTGCCAGTGAACTCCAGCTTGGGCCACAAATGAGACGCTATCTTAAAAAATATATATATATATATATATGTGTGTGTATATATATATATATGGCTATAGCTGCCATAGATAGTCATTTATCTAATATATCTGGGAAAAGTAAATTGAAAAGCTTCTGAAAAAGGTTCACCATTCTAGATGCAATTAAGAATATTCATGATTCATGGGAAGAGTCCAACATTAACAGGAGTTTGGAAGAAGTTGATTCCAGCCCTCAGGGATGATTTTGAGGGGTTCAAGACCAGTGGAGGAGGTCACTAGAGATGTGGTGGAAATAGCAAGAGAACTGCAGTTAGAAGTGGGGCCTGCAGATGTGACTGAACTGCTGCAATCTCATGATAAAACTTGGAGGTATGAGGAGTTGCTTCTTATGAATGAGCAAAGAAAGTGGTTTCTTGAGATGAAATCTACTCCAGTCAAGATGGCGTGAATACTGAGATTAACTGTGAATAATAAGAAAGGATTTAGAATACTACATCAACTTAGTTGATAAAGCAGTGGTTGGAGAGGATTGACTCCAGTATTGAACGAAGTTCTACTGTGGGTAAAATGCTAGCAAACAACATCACATGCCACAGAGAAATCTTTCATGAAAGGAAGAGTCTATCGAGGAAGCAAATTTCATTTTTGTTTTATTTCAAGAAATTGCCTCAGCCATCCCAGCCTTCAGCAATCACCACCCTGGTCAGTCAGCAGCCATTCACACTGAGGTAAGACCCTCCACCAGAAAAAAGATAACATGCTGAAGACTCAGATGATCTGAGCAATAAAGTTTGGGGGCTTTTTTTAGAGATGGAGGTCTCCCTATGTTTGCCCAGGCTGGCCTGGAACTCCTGGGCTCAAAGGATCCTCCCACCTTAGCCTCCTGAGTGGCTTGGGACTACAGGAATGTACCGACATGTTCAGTTTCAATAAAGTATTTTTCAGTAAGGTATGTAAGTTACTTTTCTTTTCTTTTTTTTTTTTTTGAGACAGAGTCTCGCTCTGTCGCCCAGGCTGGAGTGCAGTGGCCGGATCTCAGCTCACTGCAAGCTCTGCCTCCCGGGTTCACACCATTCTCCTGCCTCAGCCTCCCGAGTAGCTGGGACTACAGGTGCCCGCCACCACGCCTGGCTAGCTTTTTTGTATATTTTTAGTAGAGACGGGGTTTCACCGTGTTAGCCAGGATGGTCTTGATCTCCTGACCTCGTGATCCACCCGTCTCAGCCTCCCAAAGTGCTGGGATTACAGGCTTGAGCCACCGTGCCTGGCATTAGTTATTTTTCTAGACATAATGCTACTGCATACTTAATGAACTACAGTAAACATAATGCTTATATGCACTGGGAAAGCAAAATATTTGTGTGACTTACTTTACTGCAATAGTTGCTTTATTGGTTTGGTCTAGAACCTAATCTGCAAAATCTGTGAGGTATGCCTGTGTGTGTGTGTGTGTGTGTACACTCATATTTATTACATATATGTACACATATACATATTTATTACATTCAAGTGCCTCTTAACCATTAAAATCCCTCAAAACCTGGTGTAGAACCATCAAGGAAAATTAAGTCACCAAAATCCCTGAAGAACACAGAATAGAGGCTGAAGAGGAAGGCTTCAGCCAGAAACTGCCTAGGCAAAGCATTTAGTGAGTATACACTGTGTATTTCTCTTAGTAGAAATATTATTGACATTCCGGGCGCGGTGGCTCAAGCCTGTAATCCCAGCACTTTGGGAGGCCGAAACAGGTGGATCACGAGGTCAGGAGATGGAGACCATCCTGGCTAACCCGGTGAAACCCCGTCTCTACTAAAAAATACAAAAACCTAGCCAGGCGAGGTGGCGGGCGCCTGTAGTCCCAGCTACTCGGGAGGCTGAGGCAGGAGAAGGGCGTAAACCCGAGAGGCGGAGCTTGCAGTGAGCTGAGATCTGGCCACTGCACTCCAGCCTGGACAACAGAGCGAGACTGTCTCAAAAAAAAAAACAAAAGAAATATCATTAACAACATGAGTCATTGAGATGCCCCCTGCCACACCCTCCATCTCTGCTTGGCAAGGCACATTTTCAAAACTACGTAAATGTCAGCTTCTATATTAAGTCTTCACTTAGATTTCCCTTGGTAGAGGTAGTGGCTCTTTCCTAGAAGTTACTATTATATCTTATGTTGTGCCTGGGTGCCAGTCACAATGTAAATTGTTTATTCCTTTGCCCTCCAGCCTTCACTAGATCAATTAAACTTTAGTTTTCATTAGAATCACAGAGAGAACCTATTACATTGTGAATTCTCAAATCCCATCCCCAGAGATTCTGAGTCAGTCTTATTAGGATGGGGCCTGAGAATCTGCATGTTAAACAGTCCTCAGCCGTAGCTCACACCTGTAATCCTAGCTCTTTGGGAGGCTGAGGTGGGTGGATTGCCTGAGCTCAGGAGTTTGAGACCAGCCTGAGCAACATAGTGAAACCCCATCTCTACTAAAATACAAAAACTTAGCCGGGTGTGGTAGCGTGCACCTATAGTCCCAGCTGCTCGGGAGGCTGAGGCAAGAGAATTGCTAGAACCTGGGAGGCAGAGATTGCAGTGAGCCGAGATCACACCACTGCACTCCAGCCTGGGCAACAGAGCGAGACCCTGTCACCGGAAAAAAAAAAAAAAAAAATCCTCATAGGTGAATGCAAGACATCGTGAAATTTCATTTTGAGAATCACTTTGCTACTTCCCAGCTACTACAGGGCACAAAATTTGTTGTAACTTATCTTTCATCCTCAGCTGGAATCCTAAACCTAACACAGAATAACAACTTTATTAATAGTTCATCAAAAACACTTCAGTCTAATAAAAAATTGGAAAGTCAAATACAGTATGACATTTTTGTGTAATTCTCTGAGACAAAAGTAAACTAGTTATAAAAGGAAAAAATAGAGCATTTTAGAGTCTGTATATTGCCTCTCAAAACAAACAAACAAACAAACAAAGACAAAAACTTTACGGCTGAAGTAAAACATGCAAAAATAAAAACAAAAAAAAGACACCCCCACAAACAAACCCATTCCCCAAAATGGAATCTGAAATTCCTACCCAGATGTTTAAATGTGATGAATTATAAAGAGCACGGAAAATTTGAATTATTTTTGGTGTAGGTAAAAGTAAATAAATAGTCATTTTACAATATAGGTCTTCCAACTTCAAAGAATTGAGAACTATTTTTCTTAAGCTACAAAATTATCTTCCTTCCTAAAGAAGAAAACGACTATTTCATGGACATTTTATATTAGGGAGGATTCTTCCTCCCTCTACAGTTATCACATATAATTCTTTGTCTTGTCACATTTTTTATTAAACCAGGCCTCCAAATGTTCCAATCCTTTGTTTCCTTCTGATAGAACTGAACCTTTCTTTTAAATTCCTGTGTCTCATTTATTCACGTATACTCCAGTCATTCCACTAAGGAATTGAGGTGATTTGCTCTTGTATCAAATAGACAGCTTTCTGGAGTGGATCAAATGGACAGTGTCTACACTGCTCATTATGACAAGTCATTCTTGTTAGTGAGAGACAGGAAACTATTAAGATTACCTTAAAATATATAGCATCTCATATTCCAAATAAAAAAAAGGCAATAACAGAAGATGGACTTTTTGTGTGAAACACATTTCCCCTATTTAGGAAGCCATTCTCAGACACAGGTCCATGATGGATTCACTTGGGCAATGCTTTGTATAGTCTATCATTTTTACTGTTTATTGTTAAAGTTATTGAAATTGATTATAAGATGGAAAGTGTAATAAAGAGAAGTTAGGAGAAATACATTCTTATTTCTCTGGTTTCCATAACAAAAACCAAGAAGTAAATCAAATCATACTTTACATTCTTTAAACTAGTCATATCAGGTTGAAAAAAAAGAATAATAAATGTAACTTTAAATCTCAACCTAAGAGAGGTAGCGGCCTCCCTACCATTCTGCAAAGGAGAGACTAGACCCTGCTAAAATCTTATGATTTGTCTTACCAAAAGTAGATCCTCCAGTTCAAAGATATACGTATATATCCCTATAACTGAAGCTAACTGCCTTTCTTATGTTCTTTAAAATTAGCTTAGGGGTACTGAATAAGTATTTTCCCACAGGCCTAGGTTTAAGAGAAGCTAAATAAACACCAAAGAAAAATAGAAAGTAGGCCAAAATACAATTTACTTTTCTCAGCCTTATCGGGAGAACCCGCTGCCGATGGTTAACATGGGTTCTTTTCTATTTCCTAGGCATCTCGGCTGGTTTGAGAAATAAAGGGAAAGAGTACAAGAGAGAAATTTAAAGCTGGGTGTCCGGGGGGAAACATCACATGTCAGCAGGTTCCATGATGTTCCCTGAGCTGTAAAACCAGCAAGTTTTTATTAGAGATTTTCAAAAGGGGAGGGAGTGCATGAATAGGGTGTGGGTCACAGAGATCACATACTTCACAAGGTAATAAAATATCACAAAGCAAGTGGAGGCAGGACGAGATCACAGGACCACAGGATGGGGCGAAAATAAAATTGCTAATGAAGTTTTGGGCACACATTGTCATTGATAACATCTTATCAGGAGACACGGTTTGAGAGTGGACAACCTGTCTAACCAAAATTTATTAGGTGGGAATTACCTCATCCTAATAAGCCTGGAAGCGCTACAGGAGACTAGGGCTTATTTCATCCCTTCAGTTTTGACCATAAAAGGCGATCGCCTTAAGGGGGCCGTCTATAGACCTACCCTCAGGGGCGCATTCTCTTTATTAGGGATGTTCATTGCTGAGAAAAAGAATTCAGAGATATTTCTCCTATTTGTATTTGAAAGAAGAGAAATATGGCTCTGTTCCGTTGGGCTCACTGGCAGTCAGTTCAAGGTTACCTCCCTTGTTCCCTGAACTTCGCTGTTATCCTGTTCTTTTTTCAAGATGCCCAGATTTCATATTGTTCAAACACACATGCTCTACAAACAATTTGTGCAGTTAACACAATCATCACAGGGTCCTGAGGCAACATTCATCCTCCTCAGTTTAAGAAGAAGATGACGGGATTAAGAGATTAAAGTAAAGACAGGCATAGGAAATCACAACAGTATTGATTGGGGAAGTGATAAGTGTCCATGAAATCTTCACAATTTATGTTCAGAGATTGCAGTAAAGACAGGTGTAAGGAATTATAAAAGTATTAATTTGGGGAACTAATAAATGTCCATGAAATCTTCGCAATTTATGTTCTTCTGCCGTGGCTTCAGCCGGTCCCTCCGTTTGGGGTCCCTGACTTCCCACAACACAGCCTCTCTTACCTTCATTTTTATTTGGCTTTCATAGACATGTGGAAGAAAGATTATATTTATACTTAGGCATTATATTAGCTATCTATTGCTGCATAACAAAATTAAGTAGCTTAAAACAAACAGTATCTCACAGTTTCTGGTGGTTAGGAATCCACGAGCAACTTAGCTAGATGACTCTGGCTCAGAGCCTCTCATGAGAACTGCAGTCACCTGAAGACTTCACCATGGCTAGAGAATCTGCTTTGATGTTGGCTCATCTACAGGACTGCTGACTAGAGTCCTCCATTCCTCTTTGTCTGTTAGAAAAAAGCCTCACTTGTTTACAACATGGACTTCTCCATAAGGCTGCATGAGTATCCTCATGATATGACAGCTGGCTTCCCAAAGCAATTAATCCACAAGACAGAGTAACCAAGACAGAAGCTGCAATATCTTTATGACTTAATCTCAAAAGTGACATCACTTTACTGCTGCCATATTTAATTGGTAACACAGACCAAGCCTGCTGGGAAGGGGGAAGGGACTACAGATGGCTGTGAATACTGGAGGTAGAGATCATTGGGGGCCACACTGGAAGCTGGCTATCATAGTTGTCCCTCTGATGCCCAATGGTTCACATCCCTCCCACATGCAAAAATACACTGATCCCCTCCCAAAGCCACTTGCAAAGTCTCATCCCATTGTCACATAGGCTCAAAGTCCAGAATCTCATCATTTAAATGAAGCTCAGGTGTGGATGGTGCTCCTCTGGTTTAATTCCTTAAATACAGCTCTTTGAGGCTGGCACAGTGGCTCACGCCTGTAATCCCAACACTTTGGGAAGCCGAGGTGGGTGGATTACCTGAGGTTGGGAGTTCGAGACCAGCCTGACCAACATGGAGAAACCTCGTCTCTATTAAAAATGCAAAAAATTAGCCAGGCATGGTGGTGCGCACCTGTAATCCCACTAATTATGAGGCTGAGGCAGGAGAATTGCTTGAACCTAGGAGCCGGAGGTTGTGGTGAGCCTAGATCGTGCCATTGTACTCCAGCCTGGGCAACAAGAGCAAAACTCCCATCTCAAAAAAAAAAAAATATATATATACACACACACACACACACACACACACACACAGCTCTTTAAGTACAGATATCTCAAACTAAAGCTTTATGTAGTACGAAGACAAGTTATCTTGTCCCCACATACTCAACATACAAGAGGAGACACTCATAGGATAACCACCACAGACATTCCTATTCAAAGGGGTTGGGAGAACAGGAAGTAAACAAAGATCACTGGTCCAAAGCAATTCTGAAGCCCAAACAGGAAAATGTGGCAAGTTATTTGATTAGGACACAGTTCTATTCCCACCTGGAAATAACTTATCCTTGGCTCTTCGTTATTCCCTCTGAGCCACCCGTCTTTTTCCATGAACGGTTGTATAATTTTCTCAACCTGCTTCCTGACAATACAACTGAGGTGGGGGGTGGGGGGTAAAAAGATCTCTTTTCATTTTGTACTGTCACTGTCCCAATTCTCTATCAGTCAGAGTTCAAGTAGAAAATCAAAACTACTAGAATGAAGCTAGAAAGATGGAAAGAGATATAATATATGGCAATTTGTTACAAAGATTAAACCCTTCCCAATTGCGAAAGCTGGTTAAACTGTCTCTTTATATAAGGCAGTTATCTTTACATCTGATGCTCGAGCTCAAAGTCCACGGAGCAGGGAATCAGAAAGGGAAGATGGAAGAACTTCATGGCAAGCTGGTAACTAGAAGTATAAGCCATAGTTCATGAGCACAACCTGAAACCCAAGTTAGCTCTCACTTGATGGTATGGATGTCCTTCAGAAACCAGAGTCCTTCATTAAAGAGCTAAATGCACCAAGAGTCAGAGAAGTAGAAGGAGGATCCAATAGAAAACGAAGCAGTAGCAGGCTCAGCTGCTGACTTACACCAATGGAGTGAGCAAAACAGTAAGCAACAATACGTGTGAACTACAAAATGACTGCTACTTCATTTCTGCTCTCCAAATCTTACAAAAGAATACGTTTTGTGGCCTAGCCTAACCAGAACCTGCAGAAAAAGGATTCTAGTAAATTTAGGTCGACAGCCATTGTACTATCATAAGTAAAATGTGGACTAAACAAATGAAGCAACTGGGCTGGGCACAGTGGCTCACACCTGTAATCTCAGCACTTTGGAAACCTGAGGTGGGTGGATCACCTGAGGCAGAGTTTGAGACCAGTCTGACCAATATGCTGAAACCCTGTCTCTATTAAAAATACAAAAATTAGCCGAGCA
Organism: Macaca thibetana thibetana; assembly: GCF_024542745.1. NCBI lineage: Eukaryota > Metazoa > Chordata > Mammalia > Primates > Cercopithecidae > Macaca > Macaca thibetana. The sequence goes on from NC_065580.1 coordinate 97,361,430, forward strand.
TGGTGGCATGCAACTGTAGTCCCAGCTACACAGGAGGCTGAGATAGGAGAATTGCTTGAACCCGGGAGACAGAGGTTGCAGTGAGCTGAGATCATGCCACTGCACTCCAGCCTGGGTGACAGAGTAAGACTCCATCTCAAAAATAAATAAATAAACTAATAAAATAAATTAAGCAATTGAAGTTGCATTTATTTTGCAGCCTAATCCATCTAAACAAAGTGTAAAACCTATTGGCTCTCAAGTTATCTTGTAAGGGCTCTTTTAAGAATTTTTACAAATAAAGATTTGTTTTCATTTTCTAAGTTATTATTCCTTGTTTTCATTTGAAACTTCCATGGTTAGTTGGTATAAGTTTATCATTGTGTGGCAGTCAACAAGAAAAAATATTCTCACTGGAATTCATATGAAGTCATTTACTCTGAAAAGATGTGACATAGAACCCAACCAGAACCAAAGGTGCAGTTCACAATTTGAGTTTTTAGTTCATAATTGTTATTAATCTTATTAGTAAAATTTACTAAGTTAGCAAGATTTGCTGTCCATCTCATTCACATACACACAAACATACACAGTCATGCATCACTTAACAACAGGGACACATTCTGAGAAATGCATCATTAGGTGATTTTTGTCATTGTGTATGTCTATGTCATCATAGAGTGTATATATATATATATATATATATATTTTTTTTTTTTTTTTTTTTTTTGAGACGGAGTCTCGCTCTTTCGCCCAGGCTGGAGTGCAGTGGCGAGATCTCAGCTCACTGCAAGCTCCCTCTCCCGGGTTTACGCCATTCTCCTGCCTCAGCCTCCCGAGTAGCTGGGACTACAGGCGTCCGCCACCTCGCCTGTCTAGTTTTTTGTATTTTTTTTTTAGTAGAGATGGGGTTTCACCATGTTAGCTAGGATGGTCTCGATCTCCTGACCTCGTGATCCGCCCGTCTCAGCCTCCCAAAGTGCTGGGGTTACAGGCTTGAGCCACCCCACCCGGCCCATCATAAAGTGTATTCACACAAACCTAGATCTGTAGCCTACTACACATCTAGCTAGATGGTATAGCTTATTGCTCCTCTGCTATAAAACTGCACAGCATGTTAATGTGCTGAATACTATGGGCATTGTAACATAATGGTAAGTATTTGTGTATCTAAACACAGAAAACATACAGTCAAAATACAGTATTATAATCTTATGGGACCATTGTCATATACGTGGTCCATCGACCAGCGTCATTATGTGGCACATGACTGTACTCAGGCACTTTGCTGCCCTGGTCAATCATTTTAAGAACAAGCAATTTAATATGAACTAGAGTTGAATAATTAACATAATGCTGTATGTCTTTAGGGTTCTACAAATTAGGAATAAGGTGAGAGAACTATCCATCCCATTCCAGACTTGTCAGAGGCTACCTGGTTCCCTGCCCAGGTAGCAGCCCTCTTCTCCCTTTAACTGAATTGATTTATTTTATCTAAGATTCTCAGTGCTCAGGAACCTAACCATCAGAAGGGTCAGCTTTCATGATAATCTGGCTCTGATCTTATATCCTAGCTCTAGTAACTGAGTTTCTCCTGCCCGGTTCGGAGACCAAGTCCTTACTGTGCTTATTTTTAATAAAGAGACGTATTTGTCTTGATTACATCTAGGCTTCTTGGACTCTGGCTCTGCCTTACTCTTGGTCTTAATTTATAGGCTGCTGCTATATTCTACCTGGATCTCCAGAGAAGAGATGGGCCCAAATCACATTCTTTGTTTTTTTGTTTTTTTGAGACGGAGTCACGCTCTGTCGCCCAGGCTGGAGTGCAGTGGCGAGATCTCGGCTCACTGCAAGCTCCACCTCCCGGGTTTACGCCATTCTCCTGCCTCAGCCTCCCGAGTAGCTGGGACTACAGGCGCCCACCACCTCGCCCGGCTAGTTTTTTGTATTTTTTTAAGGAGAGACAGGGTTTCACCGTGTTAGCCAGGATGGTCTCGATCTTCTGCCCTCGTGATCCGCCCGTCTCGGCCTCCCAAAGTGCTGGGATTACAGGCTTGAGCCACCGCGCCCGGCTCCAAATCCCATTCTTGCCTTTTATTTCAGGCTTAGTCCCCAAGATGTATGTGCACTAGGAACATGCCAAGAAAATTCTCGTTCTTCATTACTACCTAAAATTTAATGCAGAATCCCTTTTCTTCATGTGAATTGTTTTACTACTCCTTGATGGTTTGATGAAGTTACCTTGAACTGTGAGCAGGTACTTTAAAAGACAAATCTTTTGATTCTCTCCCTTTAATTCTTATTAAATAAGAATTTAAATAAGAGGTCCAATTGAGTGATCCTAAATATCTCATTTGTATTCTTGGTCCATCACAGAGTCAGGGAAAGTTGTCCTCGAGCTCTCCTAAGGGGAAAAATGCAGGGTCACTGATACAACTTAATTTTCCCCAATCCACCCTACTGCTAAAGATGACCCTTCCTGCACTACTTGAAATTTTACCAATCAGAGAGAGAGTGGATGGGTAACTATCTTCCTTTTTACTTGGATCTAGGTTGGTTTGAGAAATCATGTTTAATGATTTAATACCTGGATTTAATGGTTTAATACCTGGATTAAGCACACTATGACTTTGGATGAAAGATAATTGAGACAGTATTTTGGAATTTAAAACATTATAAGGGAAGGCAGGCTGCATCAGTCTTCCAAATAATGGTTTCAGGACTAGCAATGTAAAGCAAGCAAGATGTTCATGGTCATATGTTATGCTGTGTGCCCTGCTCTCTCTTTAGGATAGCACTGATCCCCACAAAATCCTTATTAACATTTAATGAAAAGACAGTCTCCTAGAAGAATGAAACCGAAGAATGCAGCTGCCTTATTAATTAAACTTTGGAGGATTCGCACTTGGCCTCTGAATCATAATTTATTCTATATGAACTATTGACTGAATTTTTGTACCACTGCCCCATGAATTATTTTGTCACAGGAATTTTATTTTTGTTATTGCAGCTATTTAAATAACATTAATCTAGATGAAACATAATTTTCTAAATATACTTCTAGAAATCATTTTATAGCTAAAGAAAAAAAATACCCCCACTTGCAGTGAGCCGAGACTGTGCCACTGCACTCTAGCTTGGGCAACAAAGCAAGACTCTGTCTTGGGGAAAAAAAAAATACCTCCACTAGGTTGGCAAAGATTCTAGAACATTAAATAATTAAAAACAGGTCTGGATTTCTTTCCATATGTAAAGATAAAATAGTAAATTGTAACCAGAGTCCTTCCTATTATTATAGTACATTCTGTTCTCACTAGGCAATTTTAAAATACCAAGCTGTCTTCAGCAACAGTAATTCAGTGGGTTTGTGCTTAATATATTCATGAAGGGCTGTGATGGATTTGATAACCATAAGCAGCTCTTAACATTAAATTGCCATTTAATTTTTTTCAGTGACTTTCAAAGTTGTCAATATTAAACAGTAGTGTCGTACAAATGACTAAGACCAATATGAGTACAATTAAATAAGATTTAGGCTGGTCACAGTGGCTCATGCCTGTAATCCTAGCACTTTGGGAGGCTGAGGCGGGCAGATCACTTGAGGTCAGGAGTTCAAGACCAGCCTAGCCAACATGGTAAAACCCTGTCTCTACTAAAAATACAAACATTTGCTGGGCATAGTGGCACATGCCTATAATCCCAGCTACTTGAGAGGCTGAGGCACGAGAACTGCTTGAACCTGGGAGGTGGAGGTTGCAGTGAACCAAGAGTGCACCACTGCACATCAGCCTGGGCAACAGAGCAAGACTTTGTCTCAAAAAAAAAAAAAAAAAAAGATTTCAAAGGTGCTCAAAATTCTCCCTTTTTCTATAGTGTCCCACTACTAGGCAAAAGAAAAACACACACACACATACACACATTTTTACAGGACTTTAAGTACTGTCTTGTATATCTGCTCACAATTTGCATTGCATATTACAATACTTAGAAATTATTCCATCCCTACCCCCATTTCAACCCCATTTAATTTTTATACTTTTTCCCTATATTCATCCATCAAATCCATGCTTAATTTAATTTCATAATACTAAACAATTTTTTACCCTCATCCCTAATACCATAATTTTAAGATACTTTTATTTAAATAATTCAGATCTCAACTCTTCCCCTTTCAGTTCTTCTTTGTTTAATGACTACTTTAGTGTGGTTTTATGTACTGAAATTTGGTAAACAAAGGAAGTCAGCACTGTTGACATCTACCCAGTCTTTACAATTTGTGGGCTGCCATAGATAGACACGTCTATGGGACAAGAGAAGACATCAAGAATTATATAATTTACCATTGATGTGCTTTGCTGTCCTTCAGTCCATTTGTTCAACATTCTAAAGACACATTGCAGTGTAATGAGAAACTAGCTTCCTCCTTGTTTTAGTTATTTGCTTTGATCCTAAAACCATGTTATCGCTTCAAATGTGATGCCTCCCCCAGGAACCCATATATAAGAGAAAAAAATCACTGACAATTCCAATTCCAATTCCTCTCCAGCCAGCTTGCTTTATATTTCTATAAGCATTTGCTTTTACTTTTTAAATAGCTACCTTATTTTTTTCAGAGGCAAAAGAATTATTTTTATATTCTATGCAATGCTATGAAAACAAATAACTTTTAAAATCTAGAAAAATTACCTAACTTGCTAGAGCACAAAGGACTTCCTGAAGCATCCCCAAATTATCTGCTTTCTTTTTATTGTAATTGACTGCTACACATTAGAAGAGGATTTTCTTTCTTTTCTTTCTTCTTTCTTTCTTCTTTTGCATTTCTTTCCTTTTCCCTTCCTTCCTTCCTTCCTTCCTTCCTTCCTTCCTTCCTTCCTTCCTTCCTTCCTTCCCTCCTTCCTTCCCCTTTCTTCTCTCTCTCTCTCTCTCTTTCTCTCTGTCTTTTGGATCTTGCTCTGTTGCTCAGGCTGGAATACAGTCGTAAAATCATGGTTCACTGCAGCCTTGGCCTCCAGCCTCAAGGGAGCCTCCAACCTCAGCCTCCTGAGTAGCTGGGACTACAGGCATTACAGGCATGCATCACCATGCCGGGCTTTTTTTTTTTTTTTTTTTTTTTTTTTTTAATGGAGACAGGGTTTCACCATGTTGCCCAGGCTTGTCTCAAACTCCTAAGCTCAAGCAATCCACCTGCCTTAGCCTCCCAAAGTGTTGGGATTACTGGTGTGAGCCCCCAGTAATCACTTGAGTCCAGGAGTTCAAGACCAGCCTGGGCAACACAATGAGACCAACACGATGAGACCTCTACAAAAAATTTTAAAATTAGTTGAGCATGGTGGCACATGCTTGTTGTCCCAGCTACTCAGGAGGCTCAGGTGGGAAGACTGCTTGAGCCCAGGAGGTTGAGCTTGCAGTGAGCTGTGATTGTGCCACTGCACTTCAGTGTGGGAGACACAGCAAGACCATTTCCAACAAAAAAAGAGAGAGAGAGAAGATGAACCTGAATTAATAGAAAGCATTTCCCATTTACATTTTCATATATCATTTCTTAACTTAAAAAATTAAAAGCTAATATTAAAAAACAATAAATTTGACATGAATTACTGATAAGTCTTCAGATTTCATGCATTCAAATATATTCACATTCTTGATTTGTAATAATTAGAATCAGTAGCAGTGTTACCGAAAGTGTAGTCTACTGGCAGGTGCCAATCAACAAACTATTTGTTACCAGTACAAGAAAAGATGAGTGTAGAAAGCCAGAATATTCAGAAATGTTTTATAACAATTTGACACAGTTTTGGCATTTCTTTTTTTTTTTTGAGACGGAGTCTCGCTCCGTGCCGGGCTGGAGTGCAGTGGCCAGATCTCAGCTCACTGCAAGCTCCGCCTCCCGGGTTCACGCCATTCTCCTGCCTCAGCCTCCCGAGTAGCTGGGACTACAGGCGTCCGCCACATCGCCCGGCTAGTTTTTTGTATTTTTTTAGTAGAGACGGGGTTTCACCGTGTTAGCCAGGATGGTCTCGATATCCTGACCTCGTGATCCGCCTGTCTCGGCCTCCCAAAGTGCTGTGATTACAGGCTTGAGCCACCGCGCCTGGCCTCTTATTGTATTTTATAAATGTATCAGTCAACATAGATTAGACACTTAAAAAATAAATGGTCTTTCATCAAAGATAGCTTGAGAAGCACTGGTATAAATTACTAAAATCAACAGATACTAACCAAACTTAGTTAAGCTAATAGTTTTAAACTCTTTTCCTACTAAATTATGTTTTTAAAATCAGAAACACAATGCCTGTTATGACTATAAAATCAAATGAAATATAATAGAAAAAATTATCACTTTTTTTTACAATGCTATGATCAGTAATATCATTCTTAGATATGAAAACAAAGTTTGCATCTTCTCATATGTATCCCTAACACCAAACACATTCACAAATTAAGTTCTCAGTAAAAATGTATTCAATTAATGTCACAGTAATGCAGATTGGTCATGATGAGTAACTAAATCAAATCTTTGCCATTCAATTCATAGAATGACTTCAAGTTCCATCTCTTCCTTGTGCCCTTTCCTCCCTTTTTTTGGGAATGTCTATGAGTGCTACATGAACGGAGCATGAAAGTTAAGCTTCCAACTTTCTGCCTAGAACTTCGCATATACCTGGCACATGGTAGTTGTTAAGTAAGTGTTAAATGTATGATGAAATGTTTTCTAGCAGTACAATAACTGCAAGTGGAAGACAAGATTATGAAAAAGGAAAATCTAAGATCTCTACTGTATCAGTGATTGCCACAAAAATTAAGCATAACAAAGTATCTCAAAATTCACTGATTTAAAAGAACAATAATTAATTTGTAGAGATCCGTGGATTGGCCAAGGGTAAACTGATTCAAGCCAGACTCAGCTAAGGCAACTCAGCTCTATTCCACATGACTCTTGTCTTGGGCATGTTCTTCTCATGGCAATAACAGAAGTACAAGAGAGCAGGCCCAATCATACGAGCACTTTTTAAGCCTTCAATTATATCATAACTACCAACATCTCACAGGCCAAAGCAAGACATAGGGTCAATTCCAGAGCCAAGGGGTGGGGATACAACTTAACCATTTTGGGAAGGCACTGCAAAATTGCTGGAAAGGGTATGAATCTATAATCCTATTTATTGGTAGGGAGTGAAGAGTTGGAACAATAATCCAGTCTGTCACACTGCAGTAGGCAGGAAAATATGACAAAGACGTCCATATCCAAATTCCCAGAACCTGTGAATATGTGTTCTTACATAGCAAAAGGGACTTTGTAGAGATGATTAAATTAAAGATTTTGAGAGAGGGAGACTATCCTGGATTATCCAGGTGGGCCCAATGTAATCTCAAGGGTCTTTATAAATAGAGGAAGGAGGGTCAGAGTCAAAGAAAGAGATGAGATGACAGAGACATAGAGAGTGTTTATGATGCTATGCTGCTAGCTCTGAAGATGGAGGAAGAGGCCACAAGCCAAGGAAGCCAGGTGGCCTTAAGAGCTAGGAAAGGCAAGAAAACGAATTATCCCCTGGAGCCTCCAGAAGGAATGCAGTCCTAATAACAACTTGATTTTAGCCCAGTGAAAACCATTTCAAACTTCTGACTTCCAGAATCATAAGATAATACATTTGTGCTGTTTCAATCCACTATTTGTGGTAATTTGTTACAGCAGCAATAGGAAACTAATATACATACCTACAAAATCTATAAATTGAATAAGATTTCTAAATAATCAATAGAACCATCATATGTAATTATACTACCAAATAAACACCATTTGAGTTGATAGGATTATTTGTAGAAAATATATTAAGGTTTATGACTTTAGTTTGCTTATTAATGCATGTAACTGTTAAACAGTTTCTTCATTCATCAAACATATATTCCATCAACAAAATTACTGAGACCATCAACCCTAAACTCCTGGCTTGAATAATGAATAGAGTTTGAATAGAGTTTGACAACCTCATATTTACAAAGGCAATAACTATGATACTCCAGCCTTTATGAACTTCCCTGAGTTTCTTCATATCTTCAAATTCATGCTGATCTGCCTTCCAATCTGCTTTTCAGAGATTACCATCCACTCACTAAACTTTTTAAAATCTAGCCCTCATATTATCCCCTCATTGAGACTCTGAGGTCAGAGGTCATTATTTCATTTGTGGTTAGTCTAAAAATCTCCAAAGTTCTTCTTGATTGCCAAAATGGTTTCATTTTTTCCTTATCTATGCTTACAGTAAAATTTCTCTAGATGGAATTCAGAAACATTCCAAGCAAAAAAATATAATTTTTAAAACTGAACTGTACAGTGCTTGCTTGGGAAACTTTAAAAAATTATGTTGTAGTTTTGGCCGGGAGTGGTGGCTCACGCCTGTAATCCCAGCACTTTGGGAGGCCGAGGCGGGCGGATCACGAGGTCAGGAGATCGAGACCATCCTGGCTAACACGGTGAAACCCCGTCTCTACTAAAAATACAAAAAATTAGCTGGGCGAGGTGGCGGGCGCCTGTAGTCCCAGCTACTCGGAGGCTGAGGCAGGAGAATGGCGTGAACCCAGGAGGCGGAGCTTGCAGTGAGCCGGGATGGTGCCACTGCACTCCAGCCTGGTGACAGAGCGAGACTCCGTCTCAAAAAAAAAAAAAAAAAAAAAAAAAAAAATTATGTTGTAGTTTTATAAAACGCATAACAGCAAGCCAAGCTTCAGCCTTTGAAAAGGCTTAGCTTTTTAAAGAATACTCACGTTCATTCTGCCAAGTAGTTTTGAACTTTCATTGCAAATTATTTTCGATTGTTTACTTTTAATAACAAGTGCCTTTGAATGCAGTACCTATATTGTGCTGATTCTCTGGAAAGATTCTACTTAAGAATTACCATCTGTCCAGTAAATGAAAGTTGTCCAGTTTAATCGTACTAATTCCTATTATTGTATCACACACTTGTGGAACCATCCTTTATTATTTCTACTACTCATGAAGTCTCATCTATAGGAACTTAATACTGGAGTTTTTCAATACTACATTTTCTGATGTTGTGGGGATTTGCTGCCTTTATATGATTGCTTTAAGTAGCAACAAGTCAAAAAGCCATCATAAAACTCAGATTAAGCAGCTGTTATTACTGACAAGTTCGATAGTTATTTGAATACATGTAAATGAAGGTCTGCTCCTAAAATACATCTTCTGATCAGCTTGAATCAGCTGAAATACATCTTTTTTTCTTATTGCTTTAACATCTTTTCCATTTGTGGAAACATATTCAATTGCTTCTTTTTATTGATACACATAGTCATAAGACATGCAAAATATGAAGCATTTAATGTTTCTCCACAAATATTCAATCCTGTTTTATTAAAACGGTATTGCCAACTTCCATGGCAATGGGCTCCATTTAAGTAGCTAAATACAGTACTAATTTTCAAAATAGGAAATTTTGGTCAACTCTTGATGTAAATGCAAGTTATTTCAATAAAGTCAGTAAGCCATAACCTCTTTTTTTCCAGTGGAACTACTCAATTAACATTGCACTTCTTATTGAGTTTTATATACGAAAAATGAAAACTACAAGACTAGAGACAAAATTCTGCCAAAGCTGCTATTATCTGGGTGGTGCACACATGCACACTAGTTGGAAGAAGTTTTTGTTTGTTTGTTTGTTTGTTTGTTTTGAGACAGAGTCTCACTCTGTCGCCCAGGCCGGAATGCAGTGGCACGATCTCAGTTCACTGCAAGCTCTGCCTCCAGGTTCATGCCATTCTCCCACCCGCAGCCTCCCGAGTAGCTGGGACTACAGGTGCCCGCCACCATGCCTGACTAATTTTGTTTCTGTATTTTTAGTAGAGATGGGGTTTCACCATGTCACCCAGGATGGTCTTGATCTTCTGACCTCATGATCCACCTGCCTCGGCCTCCCAAAGTGCTGGGATTACAGGCATGAGCCACCGCTCCTGGCCGTTTTTGTTGTTGTTGTTGTTGTTTTTGTTTGTTTGTTTTTGTTCTTTTTAGACAGAGTCTCACTCTGTCACCTGTGCGTGTACAGTGGTGCCATCATGACTTACTGCAGCCTTGACCTCTTGGGCTCAAGCAATTTTCCCACCTCAGCCTCCCCAGTAGTTGGGACCACAAGTGCCCAACACAATACTTGTTTTTTTTTAATTTTTTTTTTAATTTTTTTTTTTTTTTTTTAGAGATGAGATCTCACTATGCTGCCCAGGCTGGTCTCAAACTCCTGGGTTCAAGTGATCCTCCCACCTGAGCCTCCCAAAGTGCTGGGATTTCAGGCATGAGCCACCACACCTGGCTAAGAAATATTTTTATTTAGAAAAATACTGCAAAAACTAGTCTTGTGTATTTTGAAGCCACACTGAGATCCTCTCTAGAAATAAGTAAATTGGGGAAAAAAAAGATTCCTCTCTGGGAATTACAAGAAGAAATCAACACATTAAAGGGTGACAGTAGATACATGCAGCCACATAAAAGAGGCAGAATAGGCTGGGCACAGTGGCTCGCACCTGTAATCCCAGCACTTTGGGAGGCCAAAGTGGGTGGATCAGCTGAGGTCAGGAGTTCGAGACCAGCCTTGCCAACATGGTGAAACCCCATCTCTACTACAAATACAAAAATTAGCCGGATATGGTGGCACATGCCTGTAATCCCAGCTACTCAGAAGGCTGAGCCAACAGAATGACTTGAACCTGGGAGGCAGAGGTTGCAGTGAGCTGAGATTGCGCCACTGTACTCCAGCCTGGGCGGCAGAGTGAGACTTGGTCTCAAATAAATAAATAAACAAATGAGGCAGACTATCTGTCTCCTTTGTTTAGAAGACTTAGATATAAACTTATTAAATATGGAGACCTATAATCTTAGCCATGGAGTCAGCTCTAAAAGTACAGAAAAGACAGAATTACACAGGCAAGCACTGACATTGTTCATCCAAGCACTATTTAAGGAAGAGTGACTGTTAGTCAGGAGCCTTTCCTTTAATGAAGAAAACAAGTTTGTTTATAAGCAGACGGGAATAACCCCATTGAAAAGAAGACATTTAAAATATTTAAGATATAGGAGAGAGAAGGGATAACCTATAGCATAGATTTCCTGAGAAGACAAGAAGTGCTGGGATCCAAAGCATAGGTAAAGATATTGACCTTGGGTAGGAAGAGAGATATTCCTTCTATTGTAACTTGAGGGAAGGAGACCAGGATAAGTACAGACACAGGTGGGTTTGGAGACTTGGTATTAGAAAGTTGAGAGACCTCCTATGAGAAGGTTTCTATATACTCTGAGAAGTAGGCCATCAGATCATCTACTAAGTGTTAACATCAAGGGAAAAAAGAAGGTAGAAAAGAGGGGAAAGTGGAGGTTTGATTTTTTAAAAATGTTTAATAAAGATTAGCCTAGCAGTAGTAATGTCTTCCTCTTCAACTAGCTTGTGGCTAACACTCAATTAATTTGACACAAGAAATCAGAAATGGGGTATTTTTATACCTATATAAATAAAGGCAAAAGTGCTGTTACGATGTCACACAACAAAATGACTATTTACACACTATTTAAATGTCAATTTAGGCCCATTTGATCTAGAGTATAGTTTAACTCTGATGTTCCTTTGTTGATTTCCCAACTGGATAATCTGTTCATTACTGAGAGTGGGTTATTGAAGTCACCACTATAATTGTATAGCAGTCTATTCCTCCCTTTAGGTCTATTAACGTCTGCTTTATATACTTCGGTGTTTCTGTGTTGGGTGCACAGATATTTATAATTGTTATATCCTCTTGCTGGATTGACCCCTTTATCATTATAGTGAACTTCTTTAACTCTTTTAAAAGTGTAAGTTGTAGTCTATTTTATCTAACTATAGCTACTCCTGCTTTTGTTGGTTTCCATTTGCATGGACTATCTTTTTCCATCCTTTCATTTTTTAGTCTATGTGTGTCTTTAAAGATGACGTGGGTCTCTTGTAGGCAGCATATAGTTGAGTCTTATTTCTTTATCCATTCAGCCACTCTGTCTTTTACTTGGATAATTCAGTCCATTTACATAAATGTAATTATTGATAGATAATGACTTACTACTACATTTTGTTACTTGTTTTCTGGTTGTTTTGTTAACTTCTCTCTTTCTTCCTTCCTTACTGTCTTTCTTTGTGGTTAAGCAATTTTCTCTGGTAGTATGTTTTATTTTATTTACTTATTTATTTATTTTTTGGAGACAGGTCTTGATCTGTCACCCAGGCTGGAGTGCACTGGCACAATCTCAGCTCATTGCAGCCTTCACCTCCCAGACTCAGGCGATCCTCCGTCCTCAGCCTCCTAAGTAGCTAGGCCCACAGGTGTGTGCCACCATGCCTGGCTAATTTTTGTATTTTTAGTAGAGACAGGGTTTCATCATGTTGCCCAGGCTGGTCTCAGACTCCTGGGCTCAAGCAATCCACCTGCCTCGGCCTCCCAAAGTGCTGAAATTACAGGTGTGAGCCACCACACCCAGCCTCTGGTGGTATGTTTTAATTCATTGCTTTTTATTTTTAGTATATTTATTATAGGTTTTTCCTTTGTGGTTACCATGAGGCTTACAAAAACATCTTATATATATATATGACAAGTTATTTTAAACAAATGACAACTTATCTTTGATCACAAAGAAACCAACAAATAAAGGAAAAACTAACACCACACTTTAACTTCATTCCCCTACACACACATTTTGACTTTTTGTTGTCTCTAGTTATGTATTTTATATTGTCTATCTCTTAACAGGTTACTGTAGCTAGTATTGTTTTTGATAGATTTGTTATTTAGTCTTCATACTAGATTTATGAGTGGATTGTACACCACAATTATAGTGTTAGAGTATTCTGAGTTTGTCTGTGTACTTTCTTTTACCAGTGGGTTTTATACCTTCAAATGTTTTCTTTTTGCATGTTAATTTTTTTCTTTCATATTAAAGATCTCCCTTTATCAGCATTTCTTGTAAGACGGGTCTGGGGTGATAAGTTCCCTCAGCTTTTGTTTGTCTGTGAAAGGCTTTATTTCTCTTTTCTGTTTGAAAGATAGCTTTGCTGGGTACATAATTCTTACTTGGCATGTTTCTTTCTTTCAGCACTTTGAATATGTTGTCCCACTCCCCCCTGGCCTGTATAGTTTCTGTTAAGAAGTCTGTTACCAGATGAATTGGAACTACTGTATTAGTCCATTTTCACACTGCTGATAAAGACATACAAGAGACTAAGAAGAAAAATAGGTTTAATTGGACTTACAGTTCCACATGGCTGGGGAGACCTCAGAATCATGGTGGGAGGTGAAAGGCACTTCTTACAAGGTGGTGGCAAGAGAAAAAAATGAGGAAGATACAAAAGTGGAAACCCCTGATAAAACCATCAGATCTCATGAGACTTATTCACTACCATGAGAACAGTATGGGGAAATTGCTCCCATGATTCAAATAATCTCCCACCGGATCCCTCCCATAACATGTGGGAATTATGGGAGTATAATTCAAGATGAGATTTGGGTAGGGCCACAGAGCCAAACCTTATCAGCTACTTTATATGTTATTTGCTTCTTTTCTCTTGCTGCTTTTAGGATCCTCTCTTTGTCCACGACCTTTGAGAATTTGATTATTAATTGCCTTGGGGTAATTTTGAGTTTTACCTGATTGGTGATCTCTGACCTTCCTGTACCTGTATATTTATCTTTCCCAAGTTTGGGGAAGTTTCCCATTATTATTTCTTTGAATAAGCTTTCTAGCCCTGGCTCTTGCACAGCTCCCTCTTGAATACCAGTAATTCTTTTCTTTTTTTTTTTTTTTTTTTTTTTTGAGACGGAGTCTTGCTCTGTCGCCCAGGCTGGAGTGCAGTGGCGTGATCTCGGCTCACTGCAAGCTCCGCCTCCCGGGTTCACGCCATTCTCCTGCCTCAGCCTCCCGAGTAGCTGGGACTACAGGCGCCCACAACCGCGCCCGGCTAATTTTTTGTATTTTTAGTAGAGACGGGGTTTCACCGTGGTCTCGATCTCCTGACCTTGTGATCCGCCCGCCTCGGCCTCCCAAAGTGCTGGGATTACAGGCGTGAGCCACCGCGCCCGGCCAAATACCAGTAATTCTTAGATTTGCTCTATTGGTGTGATTTTTCTATATCTTATAGGCATTCTTCATTCCTTTTCTCCTCTGGTTGTGTATTTTCCAATAGCCTGTCTTTGAGCTCATTAATTCTTTCCTCTGGTTGATACATTCTGCTGGATCAAGAGATACAAGAGAGCCGCTAATGAATTTTTCAGTTCGGCAAATACATTTTTTCAGTTCTAGGATTTGTTTCCTTTTTTATCATTTCAATCTCTTTGTTAAATTTCTCTGATAAGTTTCTTAGTTGCTTTTCTGTATTATTTTGGAGATCACTGAGTTTCCTTAAAACTGCTATTTTGAATTCTTGATCAGCGAGCTCACCTATCTCTGTCTTGTTAGGGTTGATCACTGGCTCCTTGTTTTGTCCATTAGGAGAGGTCCTGGTTCTCTGTTTGCTATTGTTTCTTGTGGATGTACATCCATGTCTTCACACTGAAGGATTAGTTATCTATTTTAGTCTTCTCTGTCTGGCTTGTTTTGGTTTTTATTGGATATGTTTGCTTAGAGAATTCTTTGTAATATACCTGTTGAATACCTTTTTTTGCTGCAACACTTCCTCCTTTTTGGCAGTATATGGCTCTTAAGCCCAGGTTTGCCTTGGCTCTAGCAAGCTTTGAAGCAGTGCCCTTCACAGATGGAGGAGGTCCCAAAGGGGATATCTTTGCAGTGTGGAAAAACTGCCTAGTGGTTAATGCCTAGGTGATCCATGAAACATACCTCCTTGTGCTGCTGAACAGCCACTCTGATTTGATGTCTCTTTTGGCCAAGATACAGAGTAGAGTTTCCCAGTCTGTGGATGCTAGTCCCACCTCCTGCCTTTGTCTCTGACTGTCTTCATGAATTTCACCCCCGCCCCCTCCACCCCCTGTCTCCAGGCTCTTGCAACCTTTTCCATGGATTGAAGCAGGTACAGGGAACCCAAGATGGTGGGAAAGTTGGTTGTCCACCTTGATCTAACTTTTTCCAGTGTAGTAACCATGAGTTGGGAAAAATTTTCTGCAAGCTTGGTGCCCGGAAAATCGAGGGAAGGGTATCATGGATATAAAAGTCAAATTCTCTTAGTGTCTACATGGAGTTCTTCACTTCTGTGTGGTCCCAGGAACTGTCTCATCCTTATATTTCAGTTCTGGAATACGGATGGTAATAATCTCAGTGCTATATGTTTATTTTTAATTTATTTTATTTTATTTTTTGGAGACAGAGTCTCACTCTGTCACCCAGGTTGGAGTGCAGTGGCATGATCTCGGCTCACTGCAACCTCCGCCTCCTGGGTTCAAGCAATTCTCATGCCTCAGCATCCCAAGTAGCTGGGATTACAGGTATGTGCCACCGCTCCCAGCTAATTTTTTTGTATTTTTAGTACAGGGTTTCACCATGTTGGCCAGGCTAGTCTTGAACTCCTGGCCTCAAGTGATCTGCCCCCTTGGCCTCCGAAAGTGCTGGGATTACAGGCGTGAGCCACTGGGCTCAGCCTCAGTGTTATATATTTTAGCTTTCAGTAGGAGGAAGTAAAGTCACCTTGCTTCTACCTCACCATTTTAACGAAGTGACATCACCTAGTCACACTCTCTTGAGGACAACTTGCACTAATTTGTATCTATTATAATGCATATATTTATTTTATTTCATTATAGAATGGGAAAAACAAGTAGTACAATTGGGATAAGAACTCAGGCCTCACTTTGGATTTTAACTGTATTGTAAAATATGTTTTTTCACTATGATGTTTATTTTGTTTGTTTTGCTTTTTATCTATGTGTCCACAAAAAAGACACCATGCATTTTTAATCAGATTTTAAATAAGTGGTGGTTCATTACCAAAGTGGACTCTATGAGCCTTAAATTTGGTGTATTTAGGCTGGATGCAGTGGCTCATACCTGTAACCCCAGCACTTTAGGAGGCCAAGGTGGGCAGATCACTTTAGGACAGGAATTCGAGACCACCCTGGCCAACATGGTGAACCCTGTCTCTACTAAAAATACAAAAAATTAGCCGGGGTGGCGGTGGGTGCCTGTAATCCCAGCTACTCAGGAGGCTGAGGCAGGAGAATCGCTTGAACCGGGAGGTGGAGGTTGCAATGAGCCAAGATCACGCCATTGCACTCCAGCCTGGGCGATAAGAGCTAAATTCCATCTCAAAAAAAAAAAAAAGAGGGCTCTGAAGCTGCTAGGGCTCTCACCTCCACTTATATCTCTGGCCAGAACCTAGCTACATGGCAACACTGGCTCAAAGGGTTCTGGGAAGTGTTTATTTGGATGGCCCCGTGCCCAGCTAAAAATTCTATTTGTCTGGAAGAAGATCTTAGGGAATGACAAGAAGTCTGCCATAGATGTTGAATATGTTTCTTCTTGCTGGATAACAGCAGAACATAAACAGAGCTATGCCAACACTAAGCTCTAAAATCCTACAAAAGTTATTTAAGATAAAAAGAAAACTTTTAGGGAATAGCTCTGCCTTCTGTTTGCCACATGCTACTTGCACCTTGTTAATAGCTTGTATGTTCCAAAGTCTATTCCTTTGTTTCTCTGTTTAGTTTGATAAAAGCTTTCCTCACAGATTTAATTGTGGCATTTTCTGAATTGAGATTAGCAATCTGTTTCAAGCTCCATATAATGGGAAAATTAATTTACATGTATTTTTTAATCTACGCTAAGAGTCTCAGAAGTGAGTTTGCAACATTAGAAAAACCAAAAAGTAATTGTCATAAGAGAGAAATGTAATAGTTTTTCCTCACTGACTGCAAGGCTCCTGGCTGAGACCCCAACAACAAAAGACAGATTAAAAAGAGAAAAGCATATTAATGTATTTAACTTTTACATCAATTACACAAGAGCCTTCAGAAATGAACACCCAGGCTGGGCGATGTGGCTCAGGCCTGTAATTTCAGCACTTTGGGAAGCTGAGGTGGGTGGATCACTTGAGGCCAGAAGTTCAAGACCAGCCTGGCCAATGTGGTGAAACCCGCCTCTCTACAAAAAATACAAAAAAAGAAATTCAGTCAGATGTGGTGACATGCATCTGTAGTCCCAGCTACTCGGGAGGCTGAGGCAGAGAATCGCTTGAACCCAGGAGGCAGAGGTTGCAGTAAGCTGAGATCGTACCACTGCACACCAGCCTAGGCAACAGAGTGAGGCTCTGCCTCAAAAAAAAAAAAAAAAGGGAAATCTACGTAATTTTATGGACTGTGGGGCAGAAGTATGATTGAGGGATAAAAGGGTATGGTAATAAACTGGGGGCAACTTAGCAAAGCCTGTGTATTCAGATTCTTTTCTTCTCTGTGTCTCTGTAGCTTTATTCCTTTCCTCTAGATATACGGAAGACCCCTTTGGAATGAGGGTCTTATGGTCTGCTTTAGAGGAAGTTCAGATAATTTCTTTTATGGCCTGCTTCAAGGAAGAAAGGTGAGAGACAGTCAAAGAGGCCTTCCCGCTTCAGCTGTTTTCTCAAATGCCAAGGTGCCATATTTTGGGGTAGTGTGTTCCGCACCCTGTCATTTTTGCATTATCTTAGAAGGCCTTAGGTTTGGGATCCACTCTCTGTTAGCTAAGAGCAGGGCACTATAGGATCAACTGAATTATCAAAGAAAATATATAAATATGAATTTAGATGCGATTGAATTGATCCTTTACATATTCTTAATAGAATCTAACTTTATATTTGAATTTATTGTGCAAAATAATTGGCTGAAATAGCATTTGTTTGTGAAAATACCTTATTTTAAAATAGAAATAAGTTATAAAGTTTTTGTATGACAAATTAAACCAGTGCTCACTAATGAAGGGTGATTTAGTCTTTCAGTAAACTCAAAGTTAAAGCAGAATCTTCAAGTGTAAAGTATTTTCAGAGGACAATATCAAAGCAGAGATTTAGAATATTTTATTATTGCAATATTTCAAAGTCTGGTCCTTTCTTAGGCTGCTTTTAATTTTTTTTTTCCTCTTCCCTCAAGTTTTTTCCAGCACTTCCTGTTATAGTAGGAGCTTTAGGAAGGTTTCTTACACCTCATTAATGAAGATTTTGAAGGAGCTTTTGCTCTGGATCTTCTTGTTCATCTCTCTGGCATCAGGAGTTGAGTACAACTTGCTAAAAAAAAATCTGAGATGAAAAGACACAGGCTTTTGAGGGTTTCTTGGAAGTGCTTCTGGGATGGCTAGAAGCATTTTAATTAGAGCTATTATGTCTTATGCTCAGAATACAAAATACACATATTTATGTTGAAACTGTTATCACCGCACACTGAGACATTAATACATTACTATTCTAAAATAAAAAACATGAACTATATAACTGATCAGTCTTCAGTTGCTGTGAGGAATAAAAACAAACATTAATAATTCACTTGCTGTTAGAGCATTCCTACTTTTAAAAGGTGCAGTACTCTTTATTTTTAATTATTTAATTTAAAATGCTATATAACATAAAAGGTTTGTACTAATTTACCTTTAAGTGTTCTTAAACATAGTTATAAACAAATGCACTTAATAAGTTGTTATTCATTTGCTTAGAGCACTTCCATATTTATTGGTTATTAATCTAATTTAGTTTCACAGCCTTCCTATGAGATCAAGATATTAATCTCCCAGTTTTATAAACTTAAAAACAAAAATAAAGAGACTTTAAGGTGTTCAACAGTAATTTCATGGTGTGCTAGGAATTAAAATTAAACTTCCCACATTGTGTAACATTATCTAGTTAATGGCCTATACTTCTGGGCTAATTAGTAAAAAAGAAAAAAAAGAGAAGATTTGAATATTGAGAACCTGGTGGGCATCAAATATCAGCTACTATTCAGGTCATCTAATTTGTTCTCTGACTTAGAATAAAAGTCACATTTATGCCCAATTTGGTATCCTTTCTATATATGTGTCAATTGGGACTCATTAGGCAACAGTTAGGAAGACAAATAAAAGGCATAGCACACTGGAAACAATGCAGTTCCTGTATTTTAGAGATTCTGGGCAACGCTTTATCTTGAGTTTCATATTTCATCACAGAATCTCCATGGTACCTGGGTAGCCATTGGGTCTAGCTGTGTATTATTACTTGAGAACCAAAAAGCACCTTTGGTATAGACAGTTCTGACTCTGGAAAGTTCAGTCCTGCCCTCAACAGTGACAGTTACTGTATAGAGTATCCAAAAACTAGATGAAACTTATATGAGGAATTAAAGTTATAGCTCTGCTATGCCATAAAAGTCTGATGGCCAAAATGTCTCTCCTAATGTCCCTTATGGTATCTAATCATGCCCACAGTTCTCACTCAAGTGTTTTAAAAGAATCTCCATCCCTGCTACTATTACCTCTTATGTTCACACTTGGCCTCCATGAGACTGACTTGGCATAGGGATTTATAGTAGAGGGACACCTTCGAATAAGAAAAATGGATGTCCTCTTTTCTGTTGAACTAAACAATAACTCTATTCTAGTAACAGCTATAGACCCAACTTATCAAATTCCCATTAAAGTTAATTCTCAAGGTCTAAACCTACAGGATCAAAATTGTATTTTTTCAACTGAAGTTCCTAGTTTCCACAAGGTTGTCTCCGGATGAGAAGTGAAAATGTTAGGTAAACATCCACAAGGCTGAAAACAAACATGGTTATTTAGGGAATATCCATGTAACAGTCATAAAAATTCACTTTGAAACTGAAAGTTGAGATCATGTAGGCAAAGTCTCTATATCCTATGAATATGTAAAAAGCAAGAAAGAGACTGAATATAGAGGCTAAGCTTTCATACCAATTTTGTTTACCCCATAAAATTTCAACTCTTGTCCAAAGCTCTGTATTCTCTCACTTTGATGCCTCTCAGTCACTACTATTAAATCCTAATGGTTTCTGCAGGATTGGATGGGGCTGGAGTCGAGGTATCTCATGCAGATTTGGCTTTTCTTTGTTTGACTGTAAATTTGGATAGGAAGTGGTTTTGCTGGTAGATCTGGGAATAGAGTCAGAAGAGACTAATGTGTGAATCAGCAGATGGAAACTTGACCTTGTGTGGATGAACTGGGAAAAAATTAAAACATCACTAGCCTAATATTTAGACTTCATCTCTATTTTCAGTTTTTAACCCTGTCTTGTATAGCTCTGGAGTGACACAGAGCAGGTCTGGAATTCCAGCTCTGTCAATTTATGAAGGAACTTGGGCAAGTTATTTACTATCTCTGAATTCCAGTTTACTCATCTGAAAACTGAGGAAGAGATGACTGTTGTGGGGATTATAGATTGAGTTTGTATGTCTGACACATGACAGTAGCTAAAGAACTAGTCAGATAATGGTAAACATTAACAAGCTGCCAGGTGAAATGTAAGTGAGACTTTTGTTTTATTTTTGAGATAGAGTTTCACTAGTTGCCTGGGCTGGAGTGCAATAGCGCAATCTCGGCTCACTGCAACCTCTGCCTCCTGGGTTCAAGCGATTCTCCTGCCTCAGCCTCCAAGGCGCGGTGGCTCAAGCCTGTAATCCCAGCACTTTGGGAGGCCGAGACAGGCGGATCACGAGGTCAGGAAATTGAGACCATCCTGGCTAACACGGTGAAACCCCGTCTCTACTAAAAAATACAGAAAACTAGCCGGGCGAGGTGGCGGGCGCCTGTAGTCCCAACTACTCGGGAGGCTGAGGCAGGAGAATGGCGTGAACCCGGGAGGCAGAGCTTGCAGTGAGCTGAGATCTGGCCACTGCACTCCAGCCTGGGCGGCAGAGCGAGACTCCGTCTCAAAAAAAAAAAAAAAAAAAAAAAAAAAAAGTAGCTGGAATTACGGGCACCTGCCACCATGCCTGGCTAATTTTTTGTATTTTTAGTAGTGAAGGGGTTTCACCATGTCGGCCAGGCTAGTCTCGAACTTCTGACCTCAGGTGATCCATCCGCCTCAGCCTCCCAAAGTGCTGGGATTACAGGCATGGGCCACTGTGCCCAACTAAAATGTGAGACATTTTAATAAATGGTCCCTCGTATTAAACTCCCCCAACTGTTCTGGAACCACAGGAACGTGTAAAACTAGTCTAAAGTTTATAAAGACAGGAAACTAGAAAGTTCACTACTTCGTTCAACAAATATAAGCATAGAGAAGGATGCAAAGCTGCCAGACTATGAGGTAAGTCATGTATACACATCACTATATTAGAGGGTAGAACAAGATATGTGCCACAAGAGAAATTTAGTTAACATCCTATAGGGCTTTGAGAAAGAAAATATCTTTTCAGCTGAATTATAGAAAATATTTTATGGAGGCGGGGCGCAGTGGCTCACGCCTGTAATCCCAGCACTTTGGGAGGCTGAGGTGGGCGGATCACGAGGTCAGGAGATCGAGACCATCCTGGCTAACACAGTGAAACCTCATCGCTACTAAAAATACAAAAAATTAGCTGGGCGTGGTGGTGGGCGCCTGTAGTCCCAGCTACTCGGGAGGCTGAGGCAGGAAAATGGCATGAACCTGGGAGGCGGAGCTTGCAGTGAGCCGAGGTAGCGCCACTGCAGTCTGGCCTGGATGAAAGAGCGAGACCCTGTCTCAAAAAAAAAAAAAAGAGAAAGAAAATATTTTATGGAAAAGGTAAGTTTAAGCAGAGTGTTAATAAGTAAATAGGCAGACTGCATATATGATATACTAATTCCATTTAACCAAAGCATGGAGTGAATGAAGAAGTGAAATGTGAGATAGACAAAAGGTAGATTTGGCCCAGACTATAGAAGCATTGAAAGGCCAAGCTGCAGAATTTGAGACTTTTGAGCAGAGGAATGATATGATCGATGTAATAGTTTTCCTGAGAGAAAATTCATCCAGAAGCTTTGTGAAAGACTGAAGGGAAGAGATACCAAATCCAATTAGGAGATTGCATAGTGATACATGTGGAAGATTATGAGGTGCTGATCTGAGGTAAGAGCAATAGAATTAGAAGAGAAGGAGTGGATTCAAGAGTTGGGGGAATCAGAATATGTGAGGATTAGCAAATATGCTGTTAATTACTAACAAAAGGAGAGTAAAGTATAGACATTTCTAGCTTCTTATTTATGTCTTAACCACAAAAATGGATGTTCTGATTCTGCCTTTATTTTTATTAGAATAATGGACTATTTTTAAGCTTTATGTTAATGTAAGTGTTTAATAAACATGGGATGTTTGATAACCAATTTTATAAACTGCCAATATTACTTCATTAGGAATTAAAAGCTAATTCTACATTTGACTTCTGTTTTATTCTTCCTAAAAGTTCTGAACTGTTATCATTCCTAGAAGATGGGTCTCAATCCTGTCTACCCATTGGAATCCCATAGAAAGCACTTTAAAAATTCCAATATCTGAACAAATGAATCAGAATCTCTGGGAATTGGACTTGGGCATCAGTATTTTCATTTTAATCTTCCCAGTGATTTCAATGTACAGCTTCAGTTGAGAATGACTGGCCTTGAATAAGATATACTTTAGTCTCTAAACAAGAGCACCTGTTCATGTTGCTCTCTGTCCATTCATTCTAAAACTCACTGAGCACACTCCTGGTGGTCATTCTTATGTCTTAACTGAGGGTCAGGTCCCCAGGATTCCTTTATATTCAGCATTCCTTAATGGTCTTTCGCCACTCCATGCCACTATATCTTGGAAAAGTGAATAATCAAATTCCTATAAAAATGAGAAAAAATCAATCTGAAAATAAAGTAGACATCATTGATAGCAGAGAGCAAAGACAGAAAAAACATGGGTGAAATAAACTGTTATATCAATCAATCCAGAAGACTTGTCTGCCACTGGATTTTAGGTTACGAGAGCCAAAAAATTTCTTTATTGTTCAAGCCACTTTGAGTTGGTGTTTCTGTTACAGCCAAAACCATATCATATTATATCATCCGTCTTTTATGCACTTGAAATAAATGGTTTTAGATCTTATCTGTTGATACTAGACTTCAGAAATGACAAAGTGAAAATGTGAAATGTGACATCTTTTATAGGGTATCCAGCCACAATATTCTTGTCTTAGTATAGACATGTGGGGTGTAAGTGCTGCACAGCTGTGAAAACTTCGACTTTGAAATCCGACACATTTTCAGGCTGTACTCTGACCATTTGGCTCTGTTCTTTCATTTCATTGTTAGCAGCGCAAACTATATTATGTGGAATTTTCTTATGGTATTAGTTCAATGAATGTTCAAAGAAGAAAATAATTCCAAGGTCTAGACTCTCATTATGTTCTTGAAATTTAATCACACCTGTAATATTACCAGAAACTACTATCATCTATTAAATTTTATGTGTGTTGAAAATATACAAAAAATCCATTTCTTCAAAAGATGCTTCTTGAAGTACAGAAGAATGTGAAAAAAGAGGCAATGTAATAATCTACATTTATATTTTATTATATATGTTTCGGGAAACTCTGTAAAGAAGAAGTTATTAACAATGGTTAGAAGAAGTGGGGGGAATAGGTAGATGAGAATGTTGTGGGGAGACATGTCACTGTGTACCTTTTAACACCTTTCTGGTTTTTGAAATAATATGATAATATTACCTATAAGCAATTTTAATTAAAATTGATCCTAAATTAAAATTGATAAATTTTAATTAAAATTGATACCTGATTCCTAAATGAGTAAAAACCCTTCATGCCTTTTTGTTGTTGTTCATAGTATTCCAAGTCTAAAACGCTAAAATACTATCCCCTTCCCTCTTCAACAAGATAAAAATCCTGTTCTTGTGCTCAGTTCAATTGCCACTTCCTTAGTTAATCTTATTCCAATATCATCAGGAGGAACTCTTTCCACCTTGCTCCCATGACATCACTTCAATAAAAAGTAAACTCAATCTTAAAATTCTAAAATATACATTTTACCAGAAGTACTCCCAAATTAACTGATTATTCTGACATTGAGAACCCACCAACATAAGAAACCCTATCATCTCCAGTCAATGCCATATTAGACTTTTAGCTAAAACAATACTAAATGAGAAGTTTAAAATTTAAAACATGAAACTTCCTTTGCGGACTGCTCTTCTTAGTGATCCCATTCTATTAGGACATCCAAAACATTAAGCAAGCTCACAAATGACCAGTAAGCCCCACAGAGAAAGCATCAAATATCCAATATAGAGTAAAAATAATCAAAGTAAATAAAGGGAGGGAGACATGGCTAAATGTGAGAAATCGAAGAAGGCTGAGTTGGTACTCCAGCCCAGAACATCTGAAGAATAAGCACAACTCACAAACCCTACAACTAACAAGTGGCATATCAATACTGGTTCATTACAGCTCAGTAAAGGTTGTTAGAATAATTGTCTATCAACTTGACTCATCTGTCGTTTCAAACAAGATCTTGTTCTCAACTTTCCCATCTCTAGAAATAGACAGAGTAATCCAATCCTAATAACATAAATGATAATTCCAGCTAGCATTTGTTAATTGTTTATTATACACATCTCCTACCAAGTATATATTCCAGGCTCGAGCTAAGCATTTAAGAGACACTTGCAGATCCAACCAGATTTATCAAAAAATCAATACGCAGATCATGTAATAAACCTAATTTTAAAAAATCTATCCTTTGAATAGATTTATAAATCATAGTGCAGCGACACATTATAATGGTATAAAGCTGCTAAAAATAACTGACAACTATGTTAAAACATGGAAGAACAGATAGTATATAAAGTTAAATCTATAAAAGCAGAATGACAAATGGTATGTAAACTCATTAAAATTATGTAAAAACATGTGTATATGGATGAGGCTCAGAAGATAATATACACATTTTAAGATGGTTATGTTAGAAGAGCGGGATTACAGATGATCATTTTTTCCTTTTCTCAAAATTTCTTTCAATGTTTTTGCTAGCCCATGTATCATGTTAACCTATATTGGTCAGCAAATAGGTTTGGCTGCATAATAAGATCTAACATATTGGCAAATTAAAAGGTTACAGTGTATTTCTCTCTCATATATATCTCCAAATATATAAGCCACGCAGAGCTGATACAGTGGTTCTACTATGTCGAACCTCAAGTTCCTATCTTTTTATTTTGCCATCCCTTCTTCTGAGTGGTCTCAGATGGCTCATCATCTGTTTATATTCCAGCCAGTGAGAAGAGGGAAAGGGCAAGAGACAAGCGCACTCTATTTCTCTAGAAGAACAGTGCCTGGTACACAAGAAGACAAAAATATTAAATGAATGAATGAATGATCAACTGTGCAGTAACTCTAGTTTTGAAAGACCCAAGCAGGGAAATCTTCTAATAAAAGATATTTCACATTACTAGATATGGGCCTCTCATGTTTTCTCACTGACCTTAGAAGTATCAGGAGTGTGGAGAGTAAGATGCTTTGCAAGCTAGTGGGAAAATATTCTATTGTTATTTATACCCATTTAATCTTGGAGGACTGACTCAAGCTATAGGCAGATGCCTCACAATAGGCAGATGCATTTCACTCAGCTCCACTAAACTACTTCATCCAATCTCCTGGCCAGCTAATCTTCCTATAACCTTCTGAGTTCAAGGTCATAACTGGTGGTGTTAACAGAAATCATCCCAACTGGGTCTGTAATAATAAATGTCAAAAAGACTTGTAGGTAAATTTTTATTTCCCTTGCTTCTAGCTTGAGGCACGTACGATATCTACTGAATTCAGGGATACATCTCAGGGAGAATCTGTGGGTGAGGAGAATAAAAGTGCTGCTACCCAAAAGGGAGATCTTGTTTTCAATTCAATCTGCTGACTTCCCAACCAAATTTAGCATTATGTGAATACTCAATTATGGCTTTTTATGCATGCCTTATAGATAAGTTGGTAAAAATCCTTCAACTGGAGGTAATTTAAGCAGGTGCAAAGATAAATCAACACAATATGAAGAGATGTTCTTCCTGCTAAATTATTAGCAATCATTACCTTAGATACTACAATTCCTGCTAAGGTGTGACAGGACGTTGATGGTTTATAGAAAGTATTTAGCATGCTAATATTTCCAGTGTTTCCTTATGCTGAAAGCAAATAACATTCATTATATATTATATGACTTCCTGGTATGGCACATAGGAGGCTACTTGTAAGTCAAATTATTCATATGATATTGCCTCTGAAGTGACACAAAACTTTAGTTCTCATATAACCATTGATTTTTAAAAACGTTTTCTTGAGAGAAAAAATTTTAATAAACTTGAGGGCTACAACAGTCACCAAATTCCAAAATAAAAATCATTATTTTCCTTGTAAATCAGACTTTCCTCTTGGGTTCCACATTAATTGATGTCAAGACAACCCACCTCAGTCACTTGATGGTATCTACTGTGTTTCCTATCTTTCCAGTATCCAGGGAGGGGTCCACAGTACCCTCCTCATCTCCTCTGAACTAGGTAACAACTAATAACTTCCTAACTCTTCTCTCTACCAACAGTATAAACCTTGAATTCCTTTCCTATAACATTTAAGGTGTATCCTAATTTGGATTCGCCTTACTTTCCAGCAGTATTTCTTTCTACAAACCCTCAGCATACCTGATCCCTAAATAAGTAAAAACCCTTCATGCCTTTTTGTTGTTGTTCATACTATTCCAACTCTAAAATGCTGAACTACTATCCCCTTCCTTCTTCAACAAGATAAAAATCCTGTTCTTGTGCTCAGTTCAATTGCCACTTCCTTAGTTAATCTTATTCCAATACCGTCAGAAGGAACTCTTTCCACCTTGCTCCCATGACATTGTATTTGTTCTGTGTGGTATTAATAATAGTATCACACATATGACAAAATAAATATATGTTATTATTTTTAAGGCTTTACTATGTGCCAGATACTTTGCTGAGTAAGCATTAACTCATTGAATCATCATCATTATTATTCCACATCATAGGGGCTTCTATAAAATTAAGTAACTTATTTAAAGCCATGCCCCTAGAGAGTAGGGAATTTGAATCCAGATCCTCTGACTCCAGAGATCATGTTCTTTTTAGAGCATTCTACCTGATACTGGTAATATTTAGAACTCTATCTCTCTGTCTAAACTGTAAGTTCTTTGAGATGTGGGAGTATGTCTTTGTAGCTCTGTATTCCCACAGTGTCTAACACTGCGTTTCATGCATAATAGCTGTTCATATTCCTTTTTTTTTTTTTTTTTTTTTTTTGAGACGGAGTCTCGCTCTGTCGCCCAGGCTGGAGTGCAGTGGCGCGAACTCAGCTTACTGCAAGCTCTGCCTCCCGGGTTCACGCCATTCTCCTGCCTCAGCCTCCAGAGTAGCTGGGACTACAGGCGCCCGCCATTACACCTGACTAATTTTTTTTTTTTTTTTTTTAGTAGAGACGGGGTTTCACCATGTTAGCCAGGATGGTCTCAATCTCCTGACCTCATGATCCGCCCGCCTCGGCCTCCCAAAGTGCTGGGATTACAGGCGTGAGTCACCGCACCCAGCCCATATTCTTTAATGAATAAATGGAAAAGAGGATGTGGACATTTGAGAACTCGGTTTTCTTATACTACTCCTTTGTTTCCTACCATTCAGATCCTTGGCTCATTACTGCAGATTACAAAAACTGTATATAAACCATAAAGAAGAAGCTGCAGCTGTAACAGGGCTCTGAGACCCATGTTAGCTGAACTGTGCTGAGAAGTGAAGCTGTGAAAGTATCACATGATGAGCAGCCCAACACAGGCTCAACACTTGCGAGTCAGCTAGAAATATAATGGCAGCGTGAGCTAATTTCCACACACTGGCAACAGTTTTGTCTAAGCCACAGCATCCCAGCCCTCCAAGCATTACAACTACAATATTTATTGAGCAATAACAATTGCTAGATACAATTCAGAATGTTGAATTGGGCATCATCTTTACCCAGGAGACTTGTAATTTAAATTCTACAGGCATACAGAAACTTAAGGAGGAAAGAAGGCAATAGCTTTCTCTCCTCTATCTCCCACCCCCTACATGTAAACAATGCAATATTCCTCCGGCAATTCAAGATGCCCCCTAGATACTGTATTAGGCACTCAGTGAAGAAGAGTTAACTCACTGAGGCTGAGGTGATAGCATTTAGTGTGCTGGAGTAGTGACTTGCAATATAGACCCCAGTGTCCCAAACAACTTAGTACAGCTTCTAAATGTGGTTAATACATTTAGATGTGAGATCAACGATGTAGCTAAGGTTGGACCTAGAAAAAAATTGTAAATGAGCTGGAAATATAAATTGCACCTCTCCTAATAGCATTACCTTCTGTTCTTTGGTATATGCCTCCTTCATTCCATTAGGCATCATCCCATTTATAATTTCAACTAATCTCTACTAAACATTTAACTGGCAATGAGCCAATTAATGCATTACATTTTAAAGTTAATTTTTATTTTTATCAAAGTAATACATGTACATAATTTTAAAAATCAAACATGAGAAAAAAGCAGTCCCCAAGCCAAACTCCCCTTCAACTCCTATTCCTGATTCCTTATGGTAACCACTTTTAATTTTTTTTTTTTTTAGCTATTTCTTTTGATGTTTACATCCATTTTTAAAATAATGTGCTTATACTGTTATTTCTTATTTTTGAATTTTAAACATTATTTAATTTACTTCATTCTATGGAATATGGTTTACCTCTTTTAATATAACCCCCGACACACACACCCAAAACACGTACATATTTCCCCTTCTCCATCTTTCCAACATAATTGTGGCATACACTTGGGCTAAATCCATAATTACAGTTTATATAACTATGAATCTATTAACATTATTTACATCTCAGTTTTGGAGTATATTGTAATTACATTTCTTATACAACTTTATTTCCCAAGAGTTTATATTTGCGTCTATTCTTTTTGGTTGCTTGATTTTCTCCATAGCTATCATAAACTCATTCTCAAATGCTCCATTGGACTGAAAACTCTTCTCAATATAGCCAAACACTTCATGTAATCTATCAGCTTAATCTATTTCTTGGAGACATCCATATGGACTTTCCTCTCCTTCTATTAAATTCTGTACTGTTTTCTAGGATGCTGGATATCTGCCATTATGGGGCTTTCCTCTGCCAGCATCCTGGCAAAATCCAGATCCTTTGCCTCTCTCCTGTATTACATCCCTTGTCTTTTCCATTCCATGACTTCTTCTTTCTGATTTTACTTCTTTATCTTAATGGAACATATCTTCCCATACGTTCTTGAAAAAATGGTACAAGGGCAGTAACTCTGTTGAGACTTCACATATCTGAAAACACATTTACCCTCATATTTAGCTAGGTATAGAATTTTATTTTGGTAAGTATTTTTTCTCAGAAATTTAATAGCATTTCTCCATGTTTTCTAGCTTTTGTTAATTTGTTTTATTTTATTTTATTGTTTGTTTGTTTGTTTTTAGAGATGGGATCTTGTTCTGTCACCCAGGCTGGAGTGCAGGGGGTGCAATCAGCTCATGACAGCCTCAAACTCCTAGGCTCAAGCAATCCTCCTGCCTCAGCCTCCCAAGTAGCTTGGGCTTAGTTTTTTATTATTTGATAATCCAAAAGAGTAAACATCAGTGTAGTTGGTGGCAGAACTAGGCTTCCAGCCTATATCTAATTCCAAGCCCAGGAATATTCTTCTCCTATGATATCGAACCTTTGTATACTAAAGTATGAAGGTATACAATTGAGATATTTCCAGCGGTAGCTGCAATTTGATAAGGAACTCATTTGCAGACCTAAAGCTTGAGTCGAAGAAGTAGTGTTATAATGGTAAAACAAGATATGCAGTTAAATTGAGGGTCAGGACCCCTGAAACCACAGGATATAACTTGTCTTCTATTTCTATTAAATGTGTCAAGTTGTTAGCATTCCCCAAAGTTTCTTGGGACTCCAGAAATTGCATGTTGGGAGATAATTCTCCATGGGTCTCTCACATTTCTGCATGTCTTACAAGCAGAAACATTGACTGCCTCTGTTCTAGACTATTGTTTCAAGCAATCATCCTTGAGTGATACAGATAGTGTCTTGGTCTGAAGCAAAGGGCAGGTTTGCCTTCAGCTCTGGAATATAGAGACAGTATCTCCTAGAGCAAAAGAGAAACATGCTTATGGCCCATTATAAATGATCTGGGTTCTCTGAACTCAGGGTTCTTCATTTATAATACTCCCCATTGCATGTGCAAATATCACTGCTCCTCTTCACATTGCCAGGTTGTATTTGAGGCTTAAGGGGCTGGCATAAATGCTGATATTCTGTCTACTGTTAATGCTATAAGTAATAAACTGTCCTTGGTCTCTGACCCAGGAGTATTATATCTTCTGCCAGACCTACAAAACTGACAGGCTAACTTAGCTTGTAAATAGGATACAATTTCAGGCCCTTTTCAGCTTTTGAGACATATAACCAAAATATATAGAAAAACAATTCAGGGAGTATATAGATTAAAAAGAGTTTCATATTTACAAAAAATTTTTTTTTTGGCTTGGGAATACAGAATTAAAACCCAACCACAGTCTAGAAGTCCAATATACTTGAAATTTGGCTTCAACAAGTTAAATATTTCTCCAATGCACCTAAAGTGCTTAGGTGTTTCTTATTAGTAATTGATATTTCTATGATCGAGCATTCTCTGTTTACTTTTAAAGAGCTTCCACAAAATTTTTATCTTCTAAGATATAACTATCTGGGGCCAGGCGCGGTAGCTCAGGCCTGTAATCCTAGCACTTTGGGAGGCTGAGGCAGGCGGATCCTGAGCCAGAGCTCAGGAGTTCGAGACCAGCCTGGACAACACAGTGAAACCCCGTCTCTACTAAACAGACAAAAAATTAGCCGGGTGTGGCAGCGTACACCTGTAGTCCGAGCTACTGGGAAGGCTGAGGCAGGAGAATTGCTTGAATCCAGGAGGCAGAGGTTGCAATGAGCCAAGATGGTGCCACTGCACTCCAGTATGGGCTACAGTGCGAGACTCCATCTCCAAAAAAAAAAAAAAAAAAAAAAAAGAGGCCGGGCGCGGTGGCTCAAGCCTGTAATCCCAGCACTTTGGGAGGCCGAGACGGGTGGATCATGAGGTCAGAAGATCGAGACCATCCTGGCTAACACGGTGAAACCCCGTCTCTACTAAAAAATACAGAAAACTAGCCGGGCGAGGTGGCGGGCTCCTGTAGTCCCAGCTACTCGGGAGGCTGAGGCAGGAGAATGGCGTGAACCCGGGAGGCGGGGCTTGCAGTGAGCTGAGATCCGGCCACTGCACTCCAGCCTGGGCGACAGAGCAAGACTCCGTCTCAAAAAAAAAAAAAAAAAAAAAAAAAAAGAAAAGAAAAGAAAACAAAAAAGATGTAACTATTTGGGAGGTAGCTGGGAAAAGGATCCTTTACAATTAACTAAAGCCTTCAAGATCTATTTCAATTATTCTTATAGACCCAAAACACAGTAGAATGTCTTAAATGTCTTAGAAATCCTTAACTTAAAGGATAATATAAGTAATGTCTTTTGAATGCATGGCCTGTTATTCATTTCTACTTACAGCATCATTAGCAACATCAGTGAATACACTGAAGATTGTGAACTTTGACCTCGTAAAGTAGTATATGTGCAGCATTACTGCAGGTTAATCATCATCATCACTGTCACTCTTTAAATACCCAGACAAGACATAATGTCAAGAAGAAAGCACCTGTTCGTCATCATGCACCATGTAGCCCTGACCCAATGAGAAAGAACAATCCAGAGCCTTACATATATGAGAGGAAGTCTCTGGAACACTGCAATTCTAAAAAATTCATTCATGGGGCTGTTTACCTCCCAAGGTCATCCTGGTGCAAAGGTCACCTAAAAAAACTACAGGAAGGTTCTGGAATGAACCAAAACAGCAAAATGTTGAAATGCCACAGCTGTGATAAAGGAAAAAGAACATAGATTGTGGATTCAGGAAAATGCTATTCAAATTCTGGTTCCACTCTGAGCAGTCGTGAAACTTTGTGTATATTATTTTTACCTTCTCTGAGCTCAAATTCCTTATCTGAAAATTGTGATACTGTTATATGAACTGTGATAAAACCTGACAAGACTGTTTGAGGATCATAATATAATGTTATGTGCAGCATATCTGACATAATGAACTCCTAATATGTATTTGTTGAATCTAAACTGCAGAGAAGGCCCTGAGCCTTCCAGATTGACACGATACAGAATCCTCAGACCCATTAAAAACTTGATAAGCTGGGCACGGTGGCTCACACCTATAATCTCAGCACTTTGGGAAGTCGAGATGGGAGGATCACCTGAGGCTGGGAGTTCGAGACCAGCCTGACCAACATGGAGAAATCCCATCTCTACTAGAAATACAAAATTACCCAGTGTGATGGCGCATGCCTGTAATCCTAGCTACTTGGGAGGCCGAGGCAGGAGAATCTCTTGAACCTGAGAGGTGGAGGTTGTGGTGAGCTGAGATGGCACCACTGCACTCCAGCCTAGGCAACAACAGCAAAACTCCGTCTCAAAACCAAAAAACAAAAAAACATACCTGATGAAGCTGGGCGCAGTGGCTCACGCCTGCAATCCCAGCACTTTGGGAGACTAAAGTGGGTGGTCAGGAGTTTGAGATCAGCCTGGCCAACATGGTGAAACCCTGTCTCTACTAAAAATACAAAAACTAGCCAGGCGTGGTGGCAGGCACCTGCAGTCTCAGCTACTCAGGAGGTGAGGCTGCAGAATCACTTGAACCCAGGAGGCGGAGGTTGCAATGAGCCTAGATTATGCCACTACACTCCAGCCTGGGTGACAGAGCAAAACTCCATCTCAAAAACAAAACAAAAAACTTGATGACATGACTTTGTCTACTTAAAATGAGTCTGTTTTTTCCTTACGTTAGGTAAAGTGCTCAGCACCTTCAGTAAACAAGCATTAGTCAGCTCTAGACAAAGCAAAAAACTTTATAGCAAAAAACTTATTTATAGCAAAAAACTTCAGAGAGTTTACCTTATTTCTGAAATTATTACATTAAAATAAAGGTGAAAATAGAAAATAGGTGGATGTATACCTGTTAATAGAGAGTCTGAACACCAAATAGGAAATTTAGGCTTTATTCCATAATCAATAATGACAGCTTAAGAAAAATTATTCTGATAGCAATACATGAAATGATTTGGTGGTGGTCAAAAAATAAAGTAAGAAAGGTCAAGTCCAGACACTGTGGCTCGTGCCTGTAATCCCAGAACTTTGGGAGGCTGAGGAGGAAGGATCACTTGAAGCCAGGAGTTCAAGACCAGCCTGGGCAACATAGCAAGACCTGTGTCACTACAAAAAAAAAAAAAAAAATTAGCTGGGCATGGTGGTGCATGCCTATAGTCCTAGCTACTTTGAGAAGCTGAGGTGGAAGAAATGCTTAAGCCCAGGAGTTCAAGGTTACAGTGAGCTATGATCACACTACTACATTCCAGCCTAGGTGACAGAACAAAACCCTATCTCTGCCAAAAAAAAAAAAGAGGTAAATAAAGAAGGAAGGGAAGAGGGAAGGAAGGAGGGAAAGGAAGGGAAGGGAAGGGAAGGGAAGGGAAGGGAAGGGAAGGGAAGGGAAGGGAAGGGAAGGGAAGAAAATAAAAAGAAACATCAGTAAGGAGGAAATTTAAATATTCCAGATCAGAGGCATCAAGCATTCAAGTAATGTTGGTAGTATTCATGTATCTGATATGAAGTCAAAAAACCTCTTACTGGCTATAAACTGCTCATGGAAAATGAGTAAATAGTTTACCCTTCAGATGATAGTGAATTTATCATACATCAGTCCTAGTAACCACTTCACGAAATAATTTCTTCAGGTAGTTAGGTTGATTTTTTTACATATCATTCTTAACAATAACATGGATATAAAAATACTTCTTGGTTTCAACAGACACTTTTGTATAAAATTTATTTATTCTAACATAAACTCCTCGTTTTTGAGGAAAGAACATAGAAAAGTTATCTTGAAATTATAACATATGAATTTGAGAGTTCAGTGAAACAATGTCAAATTTTGGTTTAAGCTTTCAGTTCATAAACATGTTAAGTTTTTTATAAGATTAGTATAGGAAATGGGCATTGACACTGAGTACTCTGTTACAGGGCTGACGCAGAAGGCTCACAAGTTGAAGGAAATTGTAGCTAACATTTCAGGTTATTCAGGGCAGAAGAAATCATCTCATTATTTGTGTTCCATTTATGACTGGAAACTCATCCTCTCAAATATTGCCATGATTTTCAGCACACAAGATCATTTAGGTTTACCATCTCAGGGGCTATTATGAAATATTGGGTGGACATTACTGGGTTCATGTGCTTGTTTACTTCTTTCATTTTTCTCTTTGCTGATCAAAGGAAATTATAAACCATTATGTGCAACTATGTATCATTACAAATTTATGAGAGAATAAATTACTCCTTTGACAGATTTAAGAATGCAAAAGCCTTAAGGAGATGCTTTCCTCAAAATATAATTCCATTTCCCACTCCCAAAATTGATATCTCTCAAATTCCCTTCTCCTATGGAACTGCTACTCCCAGTGCAGAGAAAATAGAACATATATATGTATATATGTGTCTGTGTGTGTATACATATATATTTATATATACACATTATATATACACATTATATATATAATTGAAGTTTCATTCACTCTACTATATTCAATTCTTCAAACAAATTCATAATTGTATTCAATATTCATCTTAATAGCAAGATAAATCTTATGGAAAATATCAGTACTGTAATAATAAAGAAAGAAGTATAAAAGCTTGTGAGTGGTAAACCATGCCCCTCAAAATATAACAGTTTTAACTCAACTAGAACTCAAATAATGAAGGCTAAGAACTAAGACTAAGACTTAATTCTAAGACTAATAATTCTATACTCAATGATTTTGAGTATGGAATTCTCAAATAAAAGTTAGGAAGAGTTAAATTCACCAAAAAGATCCAAAGAAACATAGTTTGATGAAGTAATGAACAACTATTATGCCAAATGCATAGTATTAGTAAATCTTCACACAGTCTTGATTAGGTAGCACAATAAGAAAGTCAATGATTGGTAAGGTAACCAATCAAGCGAATTCCCCTCAGTACTAGAATAAAGAAGATAAGTAAAATTGAAGTGAAAAGAAAAGAATTGTGGTAGACTATGAAAGGTGGCCCACAAATTCGCGTATGTGACTTTGTACCACTATGACTTTGTGCACTATGACTTTGTACCATATGGATGAGCCTGAACTAGCCTACTAATGATGATAGATACATGGCTATCACTTCACCAGACATAGAACAATCACCAGACATGTGTGGAACCATCCTAGACAATCTAGCTATCTCTTCTGATGGAAGAAATACACAGTCAACCCACAAAACTGTGAGAAATAATAGATATTATTATAATTCACAAAGTTGTGGATAGTTTATTAGGGAGCAAAAGCTAACTGATAAAGAAAATGGTACTAGAACTGAAGTGCTGCTGTTACAGCAACCTGAAATATGTAGCA
Source organism: Macaca thibetana thibetana (assembly GCF_024542745.1). Classification (NCBI taxonomy): domain Eukaryota; kingdom Metazoa; phylum Chordata; class Mammalia; order Primates; family Cercopithecidae; genus Macaca; species Macaca thibetana. The sequence goes on from NC_065580.1 coordinate 97,396,957, forward strand.
TTAGCTTTGGGACAAGGTGATGGATAGAGGCTGGACAAGTGACAGGAAAATTGTAAGCCAAAATTGAGAAAATAGAGAATAAATTGTTAAGAGCAAGAAAAGTGGTAAGAAACTGCTATAGCACTCTGGAAAAATGGCAATCTGTATTATATAGCAGTGCAACAATAGCAAAACGTTGCCTATGATAATATGGAAGATAGAAAATTTACCCAATGGGCCGGGCATGGTGGTTCACACCTGTTATCCCAGCACTTTGGGAGGCCAAGGCAGGCAGATCACCTGAGGTCAGAAGTTCGAGTCCAACCTGGCCAACATGGTGAAACCCCATCTCTAGTAAAAAAAAAAAATATAAAAATTAGCCGAGCATGATGGCAGGCACGTGTAATCCCAGCTCCTCAGGAGGCTGAGGCAGGAGAATCGCTTAGTTTGCAGTGAGCCAAGATGGTGCCACTGCACCCCAGCCTGGGCAACAGAATGAGACTCTGAAGGAAAAAAAAAAAAGAAAGAAAGAAAAGGAAGGAAGGAAGGAAGGAAGGAAGGAAGGAAGGAAGGAAGGAAGGAAAAGGAAGGAAGGAAATTTTCCCAATAACTTAGAGAATCAGCTAAGGAGATTCCCAGGCAAAATGTTGAAGGAGTAGATTTTTTTTTAATTGCATAAGATAACATACAAAAACAAGAGAGAGCTAAAGAAAGAACTGTGCAGTTTTGCTGCAGAATTCATAAGCAATATAAAGGAGCCAGGACTTGAGAGCTGGGGGAAAAACACTTCATATTTCTGGTCTCTCTAGCCATTAAAAGATTCTCAAAGTAATAAATGACTGGCTGGGTGTGGTGGCTCATGCCTGTAATCCCAGTACTTTGGGAAGCCAAGGTGAGATGATCATTTGAGGACAGGAATTTGAGGTTACATGAGCTATGATCATGGCATTGCACTCCTGTCTTGGCAACAGAGCAAGACCTTGTCTCAAAAAAAAAAAGGAAATGACTTCACAGCAAAGATCCAGATCAAGGGTGTGGCTGAAAGACCCCTTGTTAAACAACTGAATGGTGTAAGGTGGTGCCTAGAACCTTTTTTTTCTTTTTTTGAGATGGAGTCTTGCTCTGTCGCCAGGCTGGAGTGCAGTGGTGAGTGGTGCGATCTCGGCTCATTGCAACCTCTGCCTCCCGGGTTCAAGCGATTCTCCTGCCTCAGCTTCCCAAGCAGCTGGGACTACTTGGGAGGCCACCACGCCCAGCTAACTTTTGTATTTTTAGTAGAGATGGGGTTTCATCATGTTGGCCAGAATGGTCTCAATCTCTTAACCTCCTGATCCGCCCACTTCAGCCTCCCAAAATGCTGGGATTACAGGTGTGGGCCACGATGCCCAGTCGGTGGTGCCTAGAATCTTAAGGATGTATCACAGCAGCCTGGTATATAGCCCAAAGATGAGAGTGACTTTCTCAAAAAGAATTAGTGATGTGGTCTTTAGGGCATGGAGTAGGCCTGAATCATATTCACAGGAGGTCCACAAAGTTCCAAAAAATTTTTAAAAGAGTTATACTGATAAAAATCCCTGCAAGCTTGGACTAAAAAAAAAAAAAAGAGAGATCAAAATGAGAAGAGTTCTCTGGGCCTCCAAATTTTCACATGCAGGAAGCAGGCTAAGAAAGCCACACAACTGCAAACATAAGCTATTTTTTATTGAAAAATAAGAGTGTCTCAGAGGGTAGAGGAAAGAGCCCATAGTACAATAAACCTCCTTCCTCTGAGAAGAACATCAAAGGACAGTAAGTTATGGAGTTGAGCCTAGGAAGAACTGGGGCCTAATCAAAAAACATTCTCTGCTTCTTGAATAGAGGGACCCCAGCAACATCTGACAGGTTAGACTTCAGAATTTTTATGGACTACTAACTGCTACATATCTCTCATTTCCTCCCTTCTTTAAATGAGAGTATTTGTCGCTCTATTTTAAGGAGGGTATGGGGGCAGATAGCTTCAAGAGGAGCTGCACCTGAAACGCTGCACCTTATCCACTTCTAAACGAACTGCATTATCACAAGATCATAGACTTCAATACCGATACCTCGGAATAAAATAATGGGGGGAGTCTCATGAAAGCAAGGATTTTTCTCTGTTTTGTTCCTTGTTGTATTCCAAACACCTAGGACAGTGATAGGCTCATGATAGGCCCTCAATAAATATTAATTGAATTAATGAATAAACTCTTTAAAAAGTTTAAACTCACGTGTCATTTCATTGTTCTTTTTGTATTGTATTAGCAGACATTTGTGGTTTTCTTTGCCAAAAAACAAAAAACACAGGCCAGGCACAGTGGTTCATGCCTGTAATCCCAGCACTTTAGGAGGCTGAAGCAGGAAGATCACTTCAGCCTAGGAGGTCAAGGCTGCAATGAGTCATGATCGCCCCACTGTATTCCAGCCTGGGTGACAGAGCAAGACGCTGTTGCACAAACAACAACAAAACCCCAGTTTGACCTAAATGTGGTATCCTGTTCACAATAGTAGTTACTTTCAAAAAGAGGTAAAACCTCAATGTGAATCCAGCCACTTGCTCGGAGGAGCATCATAAGGAAATAAGAGAAGTCCTTCAAAGCTCCTAGTGAGCTGAGATCAGCTTGTACTCTGAAGCAAGAGATTCTATTAGTACCTTTTCTTAGTATTCATAACTACAGTATTATAACTTGTCATACAATTATCTAGCTTTTCTAATTCATCTCTTGACTGAATCTATGACCTCCCAGGCTAATAAATTCCACAGGTTGGCCATACATTGGGTAAAGAAATATTTTCCTTATGCTTTTTACATTCTAAATTTATTTCAGCCATTAATTTTATAGAATGAGTGACCCTTAACAGTTGGAAGACACAAAATTAAGTAAATTGGACCTACAATAAGGATGTCATTTTAGCAGTTTTGTGTGGTAATGTTTCATTTATCATGTGAACATGTGGCTGTGTTAGAAGAGCATGAGTAGCTAATTATTTTCCTTTCAGATTTTTACTTTCAGAGTAGAACAGAAAGGAAATTTCAGGATAAAGATAAAGAGAAAAGAAAGAAAACAAACAAGGGATATATGATACTGTCTGGATCATGGACTGCTAGCTATCATTCTACCTGTGTTCTATAAAATTGCTATGGTCTAAGATAATAAGATAAAGAAAATGGATTCAATCAGTTTTAAAGCTGAAGTTTTCCTGGGTAACGATAACAGCATTTGACAATGTTTATCCCTTAGATTAGAAGCAAATGAAAGAAAAAGGATTTGCTGTTCACGGAATTTTATTCTTAAGGCTAATGCTGTCTGTAAAACAATTAACAAAGTATTTTCTAATGTAATTACTGCCTGGGATCTGTGTGTATGTGTCATTTTTCACAGTCTGTTTCATTGAAATGTATAAGGTCAGCTAATAAGAAGCAGTTTGCTGGCCAGGCGTGGTGGTTCACACCTGTAATCCCAACACTTTGGGAGGCAGAGGCAGGTGGATCATGAGGTCAGGAGTTTGAGACCAGCCTGGCCAACATGGTGAAATCCCATCTCTACTAAAAATACAAAAATTATCCAGGCATGGTGGAGCATGGTGGAGCATGTCTGTATTCCCAGCTACTCGGGAGGTTGAGGCAGAAGAATTACTTGAACCCAGGAGGTGAAGTTGCAGTGAGCTGAGATCGTGCCACTGCACTCCAGCCTGGGTGACACAGCAAGACTCCGTCTCAAAAAAAAAAAAAAAACGAAGAAGATGTTTGCTGTCTGCTGCATGATTAATCAGGAATCAGGTTGGGGGCCTCAGTAGGATTAAGCCTTGGAATAAACAGGGATTATTTATTTATTTAGCTTTGGCAATTTGGAAAAGCTTTACTCACTGAACTAATCACAAATTTTTTGTAAGAACACAAGATTCCCCATTATTTAAGGTTATATTCCCAATAACCTCTTTTTTTTTGGACAGGGTCTTGTTCTGTCACCCAGGCTGGAGTGCAGTGGCTCCATCACAGCTCACTGCAGCCTTGACCTTCTGGGCTCAAGCAATCCTCCCACCTCAGCTGGGATAACAGGCATGCATTACCATGCCTGGCTAATTTTTGTATCTTTTGAAGAGATGGGGTTTTGCCATGTTGCCTAGGCTGGCCTCAAACTCCTGGGCTCAAGGAATCCTCCTGCCTTGGCCTCCCAAAATACTGGGATTACAGGCATGAGCCACTGCATCCGGTCCCAATGACTTCTTTTAGGAATAATATGCAATCTTAATGCAGAGCAAGAAATGGTGGACATTGGGGAGTAAAACAGTGAAGCATTTTGTCACTGGCAGGTTTTAGAGAATGAAAGTGTGCACACTGATAAAACAACTAATGTTGCAGATTATAATATATTGTTAATCAATATCTACGTATGTTGGCACACATGCATTAGAAAAAGAATTACAGCTGGAAAGAATTCTGCAATCATATGGCACAACTTCAACATTTCAGTGAAGAGGAACTATGAACCTGAAAAGTGATGTGTACAAGGTAACAAAGCTACTTAACAGAAGGCAGAAAGGTTGGGCAACAGTGCTGACTTTCTTCAACGGCAACAATTCTGCCTAGGTCATAATAACATCTTGAAAAAGGAGAACCTTCTGACATGTGACCAAAGTCTGATCACTTTTAAGATTTCACGCATGGCCGGGCGCGGTGGCTCAAGCCTGTAATCCCAGCACTTTGGGAGGCCGAGACGGGCGGATCACAAGGTCAGGAGATCGAGACCATCCTGGCTAACCCCGTGAAACCCCGTCTCTACTAAAAAATACAAAAAACTAGCCGGGCGAGGTGGCGGGCGCCTGCAGTCCCAGCTACTCGGGAGGCTGAGGCAGGAGAATGGCGTAAACCTGGGAGGCGGAGCTTGCAGTGAGCTGAGATCCGGCCACTGCACTCCAGCCTGGGTGACAGAGCGAGACTCTGTCTCAAAAAAAAAAAAAAAAAAAAGATTTCACCCCAGGCTGTTTTTTGCTCAAGCCCAGATAAATCTGCTCCTCTTTCTCCAGAGCCTGGAATGCTAGAAAGACTCTTTTACTTTGGGCACAATCGGTGGAAAGGCAACTTAGAAACTTACAAGGAAAGAGTTGCAGTGGTGCTTCTTCCTCCATAATCTCCCTGCTGAAAGATTAAAGTATTTTCAGTAGTGTAGCCTTCAATACATATGACAACATTCATGAGTGTGTTGATCTAATATATACTAAGATATTATTTCTAAAAACATATGATTCTAATTTTCTTTAATGACATATAATTATAATATTAGGTCACATATTATGGGTCTGGCCAGAGGCATGGAATCATGCTACTGTTGCTTCTACTACCACTAATTCTCTACTCTATAGAGATATTTTTATGCTTTGTATGTCATTCTGTCACATGAAGTGTGTTGTAATGAGTGTATTTATGAGTCTAGCCATTGGGAGTGGAAACTGATGTATTATGTAGCCTTGCACCTCATGTGCAGCTGAATTATTATGCAGATCTTAACAGCCAAGAAGTCTGTGATCAGAGAAAAAAAGAATTTCAAAACATAAACTACGTTCCTGGCACTAGCTTCGAATACTGGACATTCATAACCCACAAATGCCCAGACTATAAATTTGCAAGTTGCATTAATATGGCAGTAAAAGTCACTTTTCTGAAAGCTGCACTTGTAAAATATTTATAAATTCACATGGTTGTTCCTGGCAAATAACTACATCTGTCAGCTCTGTCTTTTTGCTCCCAAAGCAGCAGGGTTGGTGTCCTGTGTAATTCACAATATGTTCATAAAAAAATATTTTGAAAAATCAAGATAGAAGATATTTTATTCTAGGGGGCAATATATCTGCTCCTCCAATGGTATGGTGTTACTATTTGATTTCCTGAGATCTTTTCTCATCAAGGCTTTTTCTCTGAACAAGTTTTCACTTTATTGGACTTATCTAGTTTCCAAATTAGCAAGCCAAGTCCTGTGGGGTTGTCTTTAAAATCTCACATTAATATGTACAACACAGGCCGGGCATGGTGGCTCACGCCTGTAATGCCAGCACTTTGGGAGGCTGAGGCAGGCAGATCGCCTGAAGTCAAGAGTTCGAGATCAACCTGGTCAACATGCTGAAACCCCGACTCTACTAAAAATACAAAAATTTGCCAGGGGTGGTGGTGGGCGCCTGTAATCCCAGCTACTTGAGAGACTGAAGTGGGAGAATCGCTTGAATTCGGGAGGCAGAGGTTGCAGTAAGCGGAGATGGCGCTACTGCAGTCCAGCCTGGGCAACAGAGTGAGACTCGGTCTCAAAAAAAAAAAAAGATAAAAAAAGTACAACACAGTGGCGTTTTTCCTTCCCAAGTCAATATGTATATATCAATGTCACATGGTAAAGGAATTTTCTATGTATATAATCTCCCTATAGTGTTTAGGAGATGCTTCATATAAGAGACCTTTTAGATAGACCTGTCTAGATTTTTTTAAGACGGGAAAAAAAATTAAAAGACATCAGATTATATTTTCATATAGATGTATGCCATACAGATGTAGTCCACTATTTCTAGTGGGGAGAAAGCCCCCCAGAATCATACCTACTAACATACTGAGTACTTGACAACAAAATATGCTGTTGTGTTTGTATTTGTATAATTTTTACTGCCACCTAGCTTTTCCTTCCCTCTCTCTCCATGAAAAAGGATTTAGGGGCTGGGCGTTGAGGCTCATGCCTGTAATCCCAGCACTTTGGGAAGCCAAGACAGTTGGATCACAAGGTCAGGAGATCGAGACCATCCTGGCTAACACGGCAAAACCCCATCTCTACTAAAAATACAAAAAATTAGCCAGGCGTGGTGGCGGGCGCCTGTAGTCACAGCTACTAGGGAGGCTGAGGCAGGAGAATGGTGTGAACCCGGGAGACTGAGCTTGCAATGAGCCGAGATCGCGCCACTGCACTCCAGCCTGGGCGACAGAGCAAGACTCCGTCTCAAAAAAAAAAAGAAAAAGGATTTAGGTTGTTTATAATGCAAACATAATTGTTATAAAGACAGAACAGTTAAAGGTGAGATCAGAGATATAAAACATCAGATAATATTAAAGTCCTTAAATTTGGGGAGGTAATTCATCCCTTTGAGAATCTGATGAAAACTTTGTGCTCTTTCCCCAGAAAATGCAAGTAAGTATATACACACAAACAAAACACATAATACACACTTTTGTATACAAACTCAGGCATTCAGAGACCACCAATACCATTCCACAGACCACCACAGAGGAAGGAGAAAGAAAATGTATATCAGGAAACTGGAATAAAATTATTAGTACCATTAAGCATGAAGTTCAGCTCTAACTTTTAGTCAATCCAGAAGGGAGAATTCAATGGGTTTCATAGATCTCAATGTTTAACAGAGAAATACACATCAGGTTTTTAGGAGATGTATTTTGAGAGGAATTTGTCAGGTGGATGAATCTTGGATTTATTTTATTCTTTTTAATTTTTTTTGAGATGGAGTCTTGCTCTGTCGCCCAGGCTGGAGTGCAGTGGCATGATCTCTGCTCACTGCAAGCTCCACCTCCTGGGTTCACGCCATTCTCCTGCCTCAGCCTCCTGAGTAGCTGGGATTACAGGCTCCTGCCACCACACCCAGCTAATTTTTGTATTTTTAGTAGAGATGAGGTTTCACCATCTTGGCCAGGCTGGTCTTGAACTCCTGACCTCGTGATCCACCTGCCTCGGCCTCCCAAAGTGCTGGGATTACAGGCATGAGCCACTGCGCCTGGCCTCAGATTTATTATTAAATACACAATGAACAATGTCTTTAACAGGAATTTTGCAAAAATGGAAAACTATTTTCACATGGCCATTTTTACATTGTTCCCTTAATAAATCCTGAGGATATTCTTAATAAGTGGTAATTTTTATCAGTAGTTATACCAACTAAGCCTAGATAATCTGGCTTCTGTATCTGACCTGACATAGCAACAAATGGTTTCCCTCTAGAGAAAGCTCCAGTATTCATAAGGTGCAATGTGCTTGCAGCAGCCTTCCTGGAACTACAACTAAGAAGCTGCAGCATCAGCAAGGCCTGAGAAATTGTATAGACTCACTAACCCACACATCTGGCAGGACTCATGTGTCAAAAAGGTGACTCTAAGCAAGACACCAAGAAATACATGAATGAATTTAAGAGGCAAAACTAAAAACTGTAAATAGGTTAGAGTGGGAATGAAGGTGTACCCTACTTGATTTCTGCTCACTGTGGAGAAGCCTATGGTTTATGCGCTGATCTTATTTTGTCCGTTAAAGCCCCTCCAATCAGGCATATCACCTGGGGATGGGAACACTGATTGCATACCAACTAGGAATAGAAGAATTCAAAGCTAAAGAAGGAAGAATCTAATTTCTGATTAAGAATATCATTAGACAGAAATTGACTGTCTAATTATGTTGATCCATCACATGCTATTCTGGTGATCAGCAGCCCAAATCATATACATATACTTTTTTTTTTTCCCAAAGAAATTGTCGTGTAATCTTTTTAAAAGCAGTATGAACTGATATCTTACCAAGCCAGAAGAACAAAATTTCTTTTTCAGATGCTTATGACAAAAGGACTTGGAATTATCTGTCTAAATAATGTCAAAATAGCCATTATTTCCTTCCACAAATGAAGGAACGGGATTGGGGATTAACTTTGTGGGATTCATTTAATTTTGCACTTGGCATAGTATATGGAAACAGTAAACAGTTTACAACATTTGAGCTTGGAGACTCTGGGTTGAATATTTAAACCATTGCTTGAGACATAATCAGTGGATAGAAAATTCTAAGAACGGCAGCCCTACTCCAGAACTTTCTAGTGGGTGACATCTGGGGTGAATTAAGTTTCTGTTCAGTCTCAGCTTTAGCTACAGATGTGGAGGTGTAAATGTGCTTTCCAGGAACTGCAGATTATATGATCATGATGTAGACTACTTTTATTAGGAGTTCAAGTACCACATTTCCAGAAATATAAAGAATGACAGCAAGGAAAAAAGCCTTTAGAGCTTAAATTACAACCACATCTAATGAACTCAGAGGTGTTTTTCACTTACTAGGGTATTGCTTTTCAACTCCTGTAGCTTAAATGAATCTAGTGATCGTAACAGTAAATATCATTTCCAAAGGTATCCCAAGAGGTATCATTAGTCACATATTACATCCTTTTCTAATTTGTACACTTTCCATGTTTCAGGGTTTCACAGGACTGCTGAAACCTCCAGAATTTCATGTTTCCCTCAGCAGTCTACAATAACCCTTAATCTGAATGACATGTATTATTTCCTCAGCAAACATGTGATGTGGGAAGCTTAGTAAAAGATTTATTATAAGAAAAGGCTCGATGTTTTATTTCCTCCCCTAATTGAATACATTATTGCTCTCTGTTTAGAAATGCTACGTTGATGTATTACACCTCAGAACAACTATGCACATGCCATCTGCAGCAGGAAGGTTTATTAGACTACAAATCAAGATACAGATGTTGGAGGGAAAGCTACGTATGCTAAGTCATAATACATTAAAGCACATTTTAAATCTATATGTCATGGTGGTCCAGCAGATTTTTATTTTTTTAAATTAGGTATTGGTACTTACGAAAATTCAGGAACTAGAAGCCCTCTCTTCATGTACACGATAGGTAAAGTCATAAGCTGCTGAGGTGATAGGTATAACCTTGTAGATGGGGAAAAGGACTAAGTAACTTCAAAAGAAAAAGCTCACATTCTTATTCCTTAGTACTAGTGAAAAGATCCACATTTAAAGTCAGCATTCTAAGCCAAATGAGCAGATAAGTCTTTTGGGAGTGTAAATGATCACATTTTTATTGATCTTTTTCACATATTTAGATTTTCATCAATTTACCAGAAGAGCATTTATTGAGTACCTGTTACTGGCTAGGTGACTCTAGGATGTGCTCTAGGATTTTATTAAAACAAGACTCAGTTATATTATTTTGATATAAGAGGAGTTGTTTATTTTTTCTTTCTTTCTCCAACTGTTCAAGTTCAGGCCCAATAATGGACAAACTGCCCCCAGAAAGTTTACAAGAATATATCAACTACTTCATTGGTTGAAAGAATTAGAGGAAACTTGGCCAGCACAGCTGAGAGGATTGCTTTCCTGAGATATGACGTGATTCTCCTCCATTAGACTCACAAAAATATAACTCAATTGTATCAATCTTAAACAAATAAAATCTAGGATGATCACATTTTCTAGAAGGATTAATGTTCTGTAGATCTATTGATCTTCTACATTCTTCTTAAAGTATCCAGGGTAATCATTAACAATACTTTGTTTTGATTTACTTGCCTGGTGTCTGAGGCTCTTCCAGCTCTCTACAATACATTTGCGCCTTATTCATCATGCTTATTCTGTAGATAAAGACAACACATTACTGGCATTTGTAATTGGGAGGCTTAAAATTTTTAAAAATAAAATTAGAGATAATCTAATTTTTAGATTAGGGTTAGATTTTTTTAAATAGGGTATAGAACTTCAAAAGATGGTGGTTTTCTCTTTCCCTGGAAATATTCAGAAAACAGTCTACCTTTGGTTGGGAAGCACAGGCAAGGGCAGCAATTCAAGAAACCACTGTAAAAATGCACATCTCACCCAGTAAAGGAGAGATCTTACTTCCTATTAAGCATAGTTAGATGGGTGATTATTATTAATCATATATCACATTTACATAACAATGAAATTTGGATGGCACTATCATACACTGTCTCATTTACCATATGAAGGAAGCATGTATTCATTCCTCAAATATTTTATGAATGCCTACTAGGTGCCAGACAGCATACTTTGTACTTGGAATGCAAAGGTGAGTAAGACAGATTCTCAGTGAGCTTACTTTCTAGTTGAGGAATACAATGTTATTAAATATAACGTGTTATAATACAGACATGATGAAGTCCTGAGGCTACATGGGGTTACTAGTATTTTAGCCTCATTTTACAGGAAAAAAAAAAACTGACCAAAAATATTGACAATATTATAGGGCAGTTTTAACAACTAAATGAGAGATCGTATTAAGTTACTTAGTACAATGACAGCCCATAGTAGGGAGTCCACAAATGTTATTATAAAGAGGTAGCATAGAGTAATAGTTTGGAGAATGGGTTCTGTATCAAACCTTTTGGCTTGGATCTTGGTTATGTCTTAGTTTGTGTGGCCTTGGGAAAGTTATATGATATATCTAGATCTCAGTTTCCCCAGGGCTAAATGAGAATAATAATCACAACCACTTCTCAGGGTTGTTGTTTTGAGAATCAAGTTGTCACACATGTTCAAAAGAAGTTATTCATGGTAAAGATCAACGTTGGGAGCAGGTTCAAAAACTATATCACACCAAACTTATAGTTAGCCTCTCATAAAATAGAAATATTGTGGCCCTGAAGAGTGAAATGTCCTTATTTTTACCATGGGGAGAACTCCCCAGCAACGAGTTCAAGCTAGGAGAAGGCAGCAAAGAATATTTGGCATCTTGAGGGTTAGAGAGAAAACTGGCCTGAAGAGAGAGGGCCAAAAAGAGAGGGAAAGCATGGACACCAGCAGGGGTTAGGGGAATGGGACTTGGGCAGAGGTTGGACTGAACAAAGCAGAGGGAAATGACTTTAAGAAGAGAGGAGGAATATACCATCCACACATCTCCTAGCACTAAATAAGGGATAATCTTTCCAATATATCCAATCTGTATTTTGCTAAGTGTGGGGTATTTATTTTTATTGGATAATGCCTCAAATGTTATAAACAGAGCTAAGTAAGAGCATTCAAAATAGCCCAATAATTATCTTTCATGGTGTCTGGTACCAACATGCTCTTTTCTCTCATTTAGATTCCCACAAAGAAATTGTTGGACATGAAAAAGAGGCAGATATTGGTTCATAGTATGTCTCATGATACTGAGAGAATTTTCAAGATTGCAATTTTTCATTTCATTTTTTTTTTTGAATGGCTGATTTAAATGTTCTTTCTGTACATAGTGGGACAGGAATTGTACAACTATTACTGCAATCCAATTTTAGAACATTTTCAGAGAATGAAGGCGTTTTAACCTGTGATTTAAATGCTACCAGTTTATGGATCTCTGTTCTTGTACCAGAGACAATCTGAAGATTCTCTCCAGAAGTAAACATCCTAAACAGCAATCATCAACATTAAAACATGAGCCTATTTTACTCTTTGAGTGGCTAGCTTCCTGTGAAAGAATATACATTGCCTCTCTTCTTTTGTTACCTTTCTGATAACATTGGCTATGCTGTAGGCCAATGTATTACATTAGAGAGCATTTTGAGGAAAAGGTTTCTTAAAGCTCCTTATATATATTACGATTTTCTGCTATACATCATTATTACTAAAATTATTCACAGCTAGTGTAGCATGTTTAGGCAAGCTCAGATACTTGGCAGTAAAACACAATTCTTTTAATAGCCTAGCTCCAATGGGTAACCCTTTGAAAAAGGCATTTATTGTTAGTTCTGTTAGCTATTGAAGCAGTCTTTGCATACTTCGATGCATAAGCATACAAATGGAAATTTTTATTTTAAGTTCTATGCTATACTTTGCATATGAAACAGAAGTTCTTTAACTATATTGTGGGAAATTAAAATGTACTTCCCCCTCTATAAAGAAAATTAATCTGAGAACAAGGGTCTACTTTGAGATTGCATAGAAAGGGCAAATATACACTCTGATATGCTGCTTAGTCCTGATCCCCACCCCACCTCATTCCAGTACCCTCATTAACAAGAAGCTGTCAAAGTACTTGAACATCATGAAATAAGAATGGTATTTCAATAACAGATCAAATGCTTAGAAATCCACACCTCAAACCAGGTTATTCTTTCATTTCTAAATCAATAAACTGGCAAAAACAAGACCATATTTGAGCTGGCAAAACCTCCTATGCACTTACATTCTGTGAAAACATAAGAGGAAAAAAGAATTCTTCCATATTCTTTACATGATTTTCCATGAAAGCACTCATTAAATGATGTTTACATATAATGATGACAGAGTGTAGATGGGTTTACTGCTTGGCATTGGAAGGGCAGTGCCCTGGAGTCTTCTTCCAGTTCAATCTTGAAAAAATAACAGTCCTTTTAGTTTTTAGTATACTAACTTGGCTCAAACCATACCATAAAGTACTTTTGTATGAAGGCTGCCATAAAAAAATCACTGCAGAATGCTCCACTGTCAGAGTCAGCACAAGTTAATGCAAGCAAGTTACGCATGTTAAAATAAACAGCAGAGAATTGGGTGTGAAAACAGTATTAACCAGGTGTGTCCATCTGCACACCATTATAACTTTAAAATATCTGCAGAACAAAGCCAGTTTTTGTCAAGGTCACTTACTGCTCAGAAAATGCTTTTCAGCTTCAACAGAAACATCCAAGAAACAAAATAAGGTTTTTAAAAAAATGATGCTCAAATAGGTGTGTTTCATTTTACATCACCTGTAAGAAACAGGGTTTCCATCTAACATGAGATTCCCATTCCTATTGCTCTGTAAAGGCACAGTTCTGATAAGTTCAAGGAGATGTTTGAAAAATGAATAATCACCTATATTATCATTTCTTTGAGAGCTAATGTGGCTTATATTGAAGGAAGTCGCCAGAAAGGCTTTTATTGGACAAGCTGTGTGCTTGTCCTCCAGAGAGCTGCCCCACAAAAATTCCTCAAAATATGAAAACTCTCCTATTAGCATTAAATTTCAGGTATTATATCTTCAGAAAGCCCTTGTTAAATATACATTTGCTGTCTATTGCAGTCTGTAAGGTTTAACACCATGTGCTAGATATTTAGATTAGCCCTCTCAATCTCCATTTTATTAGCCTTCTCTTTGGAGACATTAGATAGCTAAACACAGTTTTTCAGAGCACAGACTCTGAAAGTCAAGAATTGGCCTTGCCACTTAATAGTATGACTAGTCAGCTTATACTTACATGGTAGCCTTTCCAGAATACTCTGAGAAACACTATAAAGTGATAGGGATGCAGAAACTGAGCTTATTGGAAATGGAAGAACCAAATAGTAGACTGGTAGCTCCTAACCAGGGAAACAGAGAAGTCCACAGTTCCTGAGTGATTGTGGCCCCAGGCTAAGAAAGTTAACTTACAGTTTCTCCAGTATAAAATAAGGATAAAACTAATAGTATCCAAGTGCTCAGCACAGTGCCCAGTACACAGTAAGAGCCCAAAAGATGTTACCTATTTTTTTCTTAGGTCCTTAAGAGGTTCTGCCAGCTGAGAGAAAATGAAAAAGGGCAGGAGTGCCCAAAATATCGAAAAGAAAGAAGGCTAAGGGGAAGAAGGTGGCTCTGGCCCCTGCTGTCGTGAAGCAGCAGGAGGTTAAGAAAGTGGTGAATCCTCTGTTTGAGAAAAGGCCTAAGAATTTTGGCATTGGACAGGACATCCAGCCCAAAAGAGACCTCACTTGCTTCATGAAATGGTCCCACTATATCAGGTTGCAGCAGCAGTCATCCTCTATAAGCGGCTGAAAGTGCCTCCTGCAATTAACCAGTTCACCCAGGCCCTGCACCGCCAAACAGCTACTCAGTCGCTTAAGCTGGCCCACAACTACAGACCATAAAAGAGAAAGACAAAGCAAGTGAAGAAGCAGAGGCTGTTGGTCTGGGCTGAGAAGAAAGCTTCCAGCAAAGAAGACATCCCCACTAGGAGACCACTTGTCCTTCAAGCAGGAGTTAACACCGTCGCCACCTTGGTGGAGAACAAGAAGGCTCAACTGGAGGTGACTTCACATGATGTGGATCCCATCAAGCTGGTTGTCTTCTTGCCTCCCTGGTGTCATAAAATGGGGATCTCTTCCCCTGCATTATCAAGAGGCAGGCAAGACTGGGACATATAGTCCACAGGAAGACCTGGACCACTGTGGCCTTCACACAGGTGAACTCGGAAGACAAAGGAGCTTTGGCTAAGCTGGTGGAAGCTATCAGGACCAATTACAACAACAGATACGATGAGATCTGCCATCACTGGGGAGGCAATGTCCTGGGTCCCAAATCTGTGGCTCACATTGCCAAGCTTGAAAAGGCAAAGGCTAAAGAACTTGCACCAAACTGGGTTAAATGCACGCTGTTGAGTTTTCTGTACATAAAAATAATTAAAATAATACAAATTTTAAGAAAAAGAAAAAGCATAGGAGACCACCCACGGCAGTGGGCTATGCACTGGCTGAATAATCCTTTTTTTTATTATTTTGTTTTTTGAGATGGAGTCTTGCCTCTGTCACCCAGGCTGGAGTGCAGTGGCATGATCTCAGCTCACTGCAACCTCTACCTCCCGGGTTCAAGTGATTCTTCTGCCTCAGCTAGGACTACGGGATTAGAACGATTCTTCTGCCTCAGCTGGGATTACAGGCACCTGCCACCATGCCCTGCTAATTTTTGTATTTTTAGTAGTGACGGAGTTTCACCATGTTGGCCAGGCTGCTCTCGAACTCCTGGCCTCAAGTGATCTGCCCACCTCAGCCTCCCAAAAGAATCCTTCATCTTTAGTTTGCAGTGAGAAAGAACCACATAAGACTCTGCAATGGAGACACTGGAGTGCAAGATTAGCCAGGCACAACCTTCTAGTTTAATGTGCAGAGTTCTGTGAATCTTCTTGTACTAAGTTTTCAGGAGTCTCCCCACCCTGAATCTGGGTGTGCAGCCACTTTTTGATCCATTGGCACATAAGCCACACTGTGCCTAGTCTAAACAGGAATGTTTCTCTCTTCTTCCCTGGTAATAAAACTCCAATTTGTATTCAGGTTTTTGGCAGAGATCCCTTGATTTCAGGAAGGGTAGACCCCTACCTCAACAACAAGGAATGAGCTGAAATTGGTATAAATCAGTCATAGTAATTTCCTTTTCTTTCCTGAGGGATTCGCCAATGAGTGGGCACATGACTGAATCCTGGCCAAGGAGACAAAGGGAAAGTCCACTAGGGAAGGCTCTCTTCCTAATAAAAAGATAAGACTCCACAAGTAGAATGTCTCCACCTATCTTCCTTCTTGTTCTGAACACAGACATGGTGACTGGAGCCACAGTAGCTATATTCTGGCCAGGAAAATGACAAAGAAGCTGGCCCTGAAATCATTAGATTACTGAACTGACTCAGGCAACTGCCTACCTCCAGACTTCTTATTATGTAAGAAATATGAAGCTCGTTTGTTTAGGCCTGTACAGATGACTTTTCTATTTCTTGCAGTCAAATGCATTCTGATACTGTGCTTTGTCTACTTATTTCTTACCTCTGCCCTCTGACAGATGAGGCCCAACCCATTTTTCTTACTTGGCTTTATTTGAACAAAGATTCTAATAACCACAAGAAACCACTCTGTTGATCAACTCCTCTAGTATAAAAGGAAACAATCATGTTCTGTAATAAGTATTTTGTATCCAATTGGTTTATAAATTGAAAACACAAGTTAAGCAGAAAGATAAAATCAAATACGGTCTCTCCCCTACTTACTTCTCATCTCTCTCTCTCATTTAGTTCAAAGACACATAAAGTGATACCACTCCATCATTTTTGACAGAGCCACATGTGTAATGCAAAACATATGCTGAAGTTTTGTAATTACTTGGGTTCCTTGAGCAGAAGAGGGATGAGCTTATTGTATGTTCATGGTCTCTTCTCCTTCTGTGTCTCCTGCTACCGTATCAGGCTGATGCCCTGAGGATAACCGTTCCTCACTAGAGGTTTCTGCTACTGTGTCCTAAACATCAGATTAAACCCCTTGGATACTGACATTAACCTAAGCCCATTCATAGGCGCCTTACCTCTTCAAATGACAAATGTGAGCTGTTAGGCACCTCTTCACTTCAGGCCTCCTGTTTCCACCTTCTTTCCTTTTTCCTATTGACCCATGCAGGTGAGGCCTCAGGATGCAAAGCTCTCAGCTGGACCTGCCTAAAATACACCTTGATAAAACAAGACTTTAGAGGGATTATAATACCTTTACGGGGTAGTCCCTAAAAGTTGAAGAACACTGAAAATAAACCTTGTCTCTTTTATTTCTCCAGATGGCCAATACATAGATGAAAAGACAATCAACTATTATATATTAACTATCAGGGAAATGCAAATCAAGACCAAAGGAGACACCACTTTACACCCTCTAGGATGGCTATAATCTAAAAAGACCAATAACAAGTGTTGATGAGGAAGTAAACATATTGAAACCCTCATACATTGTTAGAGGGAATGTAAAATAGTGAAGCCACTTTAGAAAATGGCTTGGCAGTTCCTCAACATGTTAAACATAGAGTTACCACATGACCCAGCAAATCCACTCCTAGGTATTTACTCAACAGAAATGAGGCCAGGCACGGTGGCTCATGCCTATAATCCCAGCACTTTGGGAGGCTGAGGCGGGTGGATCACAAGGTCAGGAGTTCAAGACAAGCCTGGCCAAGATGGTGAAACCCTGTCTCTACTAAAAATACCAAAAAAATTAGCTGGGCATGGTGGCGGGTGCCTGTAATCCCAGCAACTTGGGAGGCTGAGGCAGAGAATCACTTGAACCTGGAAGGTGGAGGTTGCAGTGAGCTGAGATTGCGCCACTGCACTCCAGCCTGGGCAACAGAGTGAGACTCCATCTCAAAAAAAAAAAAAAAAAAAAAAAGAGAAATGAAAACATATGTCCATGCAAAACTTGTCTGCAAATGCACACAGCAGCATTATTCATTATGACCAAAAAGTGAAAAAAAAAGTAAATGACCATTCACTGATAAGTAGAGAAACAAAATGTGATGTATCTGTAGATAAAATGATATTGTGCAATAAAAAGGAATAAAGTACTGTTACAAATAACACAACATGGATGAACCTTGGAAACAGTATGCCAAGCAAAAAAAGCCAGACACAAAAGACCACAGCTTATATGAGTCCATTCACATGAAATGTCCAGAATAGGCAAATCCATAGAAACAGGGAATAAATTAATGGGTGTCAGGGGCTGAGGGGAAGAAAAATGAGGAATGAGTGCTAGTAAGTACAAGATTTCTTTTTGGGGTGACAAAAATGTTCTAAAACCAGAAAAGAGTAACATTTGTACAACTTTATGAATATAATAAAAACCACCAATTGTATTTTTTTTTTTTTTGAGATGGAGTCTTGCTCTGTTGCCCAGGCTGGAGTGCAGTGGCACAATCTCGGCTCACTGCAAGCTCTGCCTTCCAGGTTCATGCCATTCTCCTGCCTCAGCCTCCCGAGTAGCTGGGACTACAGGTACCCACCACCACACCTGGCTAGTTTTTTGTATTTTTTTAGTAGAGACGGAGTTTCACTGTGTTAGCCAGGATGGTCTCGATCTCCTGACCTCGTGATCCGCCTGCCTCAGCCTCCCAAAGTGCTGGGATTACAGGCATGAGCCACCGCACCCGGCCAATTGTACATTTTTAAAAGATTAATTTTATAGTATGTGAATTATATCTCAACAAAGCTGTTACAAAACAACACCAAACCTCCTCCTTTTACAATGTTTTTGGGGCTAGAAGACTAATATGAGACGAGGCTGAGATGAAAACTGGGTCTTCTGCTTCTTCCCTCTTCTTTTCTTTCTTCCTTCCCACTGCTCCTCCCAATCACTCTATCACTGTTGTCCTGAGGCACTCACCTGCTCCATCAGCCCCCAGAAACAGTAACAGGTATAGAGGCAACAGAAAATCACTTTACCATGCTCCCATTACTGCAGCCCATTAAAGCCAGGGAGAAACTGCCCTGGCTGTCCAAAAGTAAAAAAATGCCTTTGTCTAGGACAGTATTCTTCTCACAAATTACAATAATGCAAATATAAAATATAAATTTTTTCATCTTATTTGTGAACTAAAACAAAATGTTTAAAACATTTTTATTTGATCTTTAATATATTCTTAAAGATAATAGAAACCTGAATTATAAATTTTTTACTTACTCACCATTTAAACCACATTGTTTCTATTTTCTTTTCCTCTTATTGCTGAGCAATGAAAATTTCTTTGTTACAAAATATAGAAAAATATGTACCTTGGATAGTCTAACTTCCAGAACCACTATATATTCCATCTTTGCTTTCAACAATTAATCCTCAGTCTAAAAGGGGAAAACAAGATAATCCCTCATTTAAATGATCAGTGGAGGGAATTCATACAGAATAGCAGACAACTCTCAGAACTCTATCATTCAGAACTTACAAAATTTTAAAAATAATACTTCAGAAACACAAATATATCAATATTTTAACAGCAAATTTTTCTGTCTCTCCTAGGCTTCTAGCTTCTCCATTCTTGAGCCTTACTACATACCAGGCACTGTGCTGGTACTTCACATATGTTATCTCATTTTATTCTCATTACAATTCTTTCTGTCAACCCAGGAGTCTTCCAGTTTGAGACAAGAGAAAAAAGGGTGGTAGTTAACTGGGAAATTGAGTTGGGGTACCTGCTTCAAAATATCTCTTTTGTTATTTTACCTGAAATCCCACCATTAAATCCCACCCCTAGGTTTGAAGATTTTTCTCTCTAGCTTAAGCTATAATCAAACAGGACTGAAGTCTCATAGATTCTGGAAGCTCAGATTTAAAGCAAGTGTAGTAAGGATAGGCAATGGAGACCAGAGAACCCAAAGCCTAACTCAGCAGTTTGGCCCAAGGAGCTGTCCCCATATGAGGATCATTGGTCACAACTCTTATTTCTTAGACGGCCCTGACAGATGTGATTCTACAAGGACAGAGTTGTTTTCAGAGTGCCTGTTTTCTTGGTTTGTTCATCTCCTACCTACTATTTCACTGGCTTCTGATAAAAGATAGTTTTTTAAAAAATTCTGTCTACCCACTGCTAAGGCTGAGAAAGTTTGAGTAATTGATTTGCCCAATATCACAGAGTAAGTGATAGAACCAAGATTTGAACCCTCACAAAGTTAGTGTTCTCAATACTTCTCAGCATTTTTCCCCCACTATACTAGTATAATTCATGCATTGTTAAGAAGTAACCCAAAAATGTTTGTTTTGGGTCCCTCCAACCACTTATTTTACTTCCCAAATATCATTTCCCTGATGCCTTCTCAAAACTGACTTTCAAATTGTTTTATTTATGCTTGGATGAAAAATGGCTAAATGGTTGGCTTTCCCAGAATATCTTCATTTTGATAAAAACCAAAATTTAAACTAAAACAATGAAGATTTAACTTGAGAATTTCAAACACTATGAAGAATGGAGGTTAGTTCAAAGTATGACTAAGTGGATTTAGCAGAAATATCTTAAACTTGGAAAATATGAAAGCCCCTTCAGCAAACTGAAACATGTTTTCAGCATTCTACTACTATAAATAGAACTATAGTTCAAAGAGGGTTTTTTCCAAGCTCCTAATTTAAATCAGCAAAGGAATGGTTTCAGGTTCCCACAACATGAGCCATTTGATGGGATATTTTATCAAAAAATATCGAAAACAATATTACTGTGATGCTTTTAAAGGGGAGATAAGAAGAATGGTTGTTAGCCAAAAGTCCTTTATTCTTGACTTAAATAAAAAAGACAAGAGGGAAAGCCATACTTTTTAAATTCTTCTCAGTCTGGTTTCTCTGACAAACCTGTTTGATAGGCATCAGGGACCTGAAGCAGTGCTTCCAGGGAAAAAGTAGCCATCACTCATGGTTCATTGGATTTCTATGACAGAATGATCACATTCTGTAGAACCTGGCATAAGCACATCATTATTAAGCCTTGCTTTAGCATTTCTTAACTGATCATGGATGCTGCAGTCCTTGGTGGCTCCTCTCTGTTGGCACTGTTTGTAGTTATTTGACCTTTTCTCAGTGGATAATCCACACAGAAAGCCCTAATTACTTCCCCAGCTTTGACCAGCCAGCAGTGTGAATAATCAATGACACTCATTTAGGTATTGCACAATCAGATGCTTATGGTGTTTAAAGAACATTTTTCCATTGACCTGCCACAGCTGTAAGACAATTACAAGCAGTAAAGCTGCTGTTGTAATCACAAGATGACCAGGTGACCTTGTAGGTTTAAAGTTGATGACTGAGGCCTTGACTGGGATGTAGTCATGATACAGAACGTATTTTGGGAGAGAAAGGAAGCTTCATTGTATACTAACGTGACATGTTCAGCCCCAAGAGCAGTGTTCTGAAATATTGACAAATCACAAGACTCATATTGGCAGGTAAAATTCAGCATTTATATCTATGGCCTCCTTCTTTCCATTGTACATAAAATATTAAATAAATAAGAATAGAAAAAATATTGAAGTCTATCTATACCTCTCTCTAAACTTTTTAAGGTAGAAATGAGTATAAAAGTGGAAGCAAGTTGTCCTATCTAAATAGATATTTACAGGTTTCTAGGAGGTTAAATTTTTTTAATTTGTTCAAATTGCAATGAATCCTCATGAACTCTCAGGCCAACTTCCCCCACAAAGAACACTATTAAAAAGATGTGCCGGGCGCAGTGGCTCACGCCTGTAATCCCAACACTTTGGGAGGCCGAGGCGGGCGGATCATGAGGTCAGGAGATCGAGACCATCCTGGCTAACACGGTGAAACCCCGTCTCTACTAAAAATACAAAAAAATTAGCCGGGCATGGTGGTGCGCACCTGTAGTCCCAGCTACTTGGAGGCTGAGGCAGGAGAATGGCGTGAACCTGGGAGGTGGAGCTTGCAGTGAGCCGAGATCGTGCCACTGTACTCCAGCCTGGGCGACAGAGCAAGAGTCCATCTCAAAAAAAAAAAAAAAAAAAAAAAAAAGATGTGAGGTCTGGGGTTCCTTAAAATAATGACTAATTACCAAATTACATATAAAACGATAACATAAGTTGTAGGAAAGTGGAATATGATATTTCTAGTGGAGTATTGTGCCTGGAAACACTACTGTATTGAAAATCCTTTGGAAACAAGGATTGATCATCTAAAATTTGGGAAATGCAGGATACAATATCCTTTTCATGGAGATTTACAATGTACATTAGCATATTAAAGGTTCTGGAATGTGTTTCTCAAAACAACTTTGGGAATGCTAGTTTATAGATCTTTTTTCTGCCTGTTATTACCATCTTACGTAAAAATTGAATTTGTAAACATGAGTTTTTGTCTCAGAATGTGAATGAGTAGACTTTCTACTTCACTTTTCATAAAGTTTTGTACAAAATAAGATCAGTAAAAACAATCAAGAAAACAAGTTGGTAGAACAATGAAACAGTTATGTTCCTGGCAGAAAAGATGAAGAAAAGGACATGTCCTAAATTAGGGACACAGCAGAGGAGAGTTTTGGAGTGGAAAAGCCCTCAGACAAAGGAAAGGAAGGGAAGGTGTGAGGTTAACGCACAGAATATCTTCTCCTTTTTCAAACTGAAGGCTGTCCTGATTTAATCTGGCAAAAGAAGGCAAACCAGCTCATCAGCATGCAATTGATGATTTATCCAGCTTGCTGTCAGAGACAGCACTGTGTAAAGACACAGTAGAGAATGAGGAAAAACAGGCAAACCTTAGTGAGTAAGCCAAGAAGGCAAATCACTAAAAAAAACACACACAGTAAAAAGACTGCACATTTGCTGGTATGATCTTGATTAATCCCAAGACAGCTAAAGCTTTCATGTTTGGGGCCCTTGGGATATGTAATGCAAGTTTTTACTCATACTAGCAGAATCCAATTCATAGTATTTATAGTAAATGAGCTGGTTTTTAAAACATCACTTTTAGGTTCAGCAGGCATCACTGTGTTTTCCTTTAGTGCATGCCATGTTTGAGTGATATTTATAATTATTTCCTTATATATGTTTATTGCTTTGTTGGAAGTTGAGGCCTGTATTTGTCTGCATTATACAGCACCCCAGGATTAGGGTGGATTTACCTCTTATTCTGTAATACTGTCTTTCAAGGACCCAGTAACTCTCTATAACTAGTTCCAGCTTATAATGTATCTGGGAATTTTTTGACTTTTGGAATCCATTGATGTCCTCCAGAAACATTCATTCTTAAATGTTGCCAAACCATCAAGAATATGAGGTTATTACAAGGTCAGTAGTAACAGGTAGTTAGAAACATAAGGGGAAAAGGGTTGAGAGGCAGAGGCAGCAACATCAGGAACATTTACCCACGCATATTGCTGACTAAGCAATTTTTTCTGCAATTCTGTAAAACTCAAGTCTTTTAATTAAAGGCCTCCCTGTGAATGCGGCAAGACAATGTGTGGAATGTATTCAGGATTTCAACCCCTAGTCACACATTTTACCTCCTCAACCCTTTGATGTCACTTTACAGCCTTTAAATAACTGGTAGCACCATAGATCCCATTCCAAACCTGAGCAAGAAATTTCTAGAAAATAAACTTGGAAGAAAAGAGTTGAGGAGGAAAACACCCAGCAAGTAAAATATATAAATATCTGGATTCATACTGAACCCCTGAATACTAAATGTGAAATTTTAAGAACTAGTATAGGTGGGGCGCGGTGGCTCACGCCTGTAATCCCAGCACTTTGGGAGGCCGAGGTGGGCGGATCACAAGGTCAGGAGATCGAGACCATCCTGGCTAACAAGAAGAAACCCCGTCTCTACTAAAAATACCAAAAATTAGTCGGACATGGTGGTGGGCGCCTGTAGTCCCAGCTGCTCAGGAGGCTGAGGCAGGAGAATGGCATGAACCAGGAAGGCGGAGCTTGCAGTGAGCTGAGATCACGCCACTGCACTTCAGCCTGGGGAACAGAGCGAGACTTCATCTCCAAAAAAAAAAAAAAAAGAACTAGTATATGGGATATGTACTATATACAATGAAAATCTTTTTTTTGAGATGGAGTCTGGCTCTGTGGCTCTGTTGCCCAGGCTGGAATGCAGAGGTGCCATCTCGGCTCGCTGCAACCTCCACCTCCCTGGTTCAAGCAATTCTGCTGCCTAAGCCTTCCGAGTAGGTGGGATTACAGGCGCCTGCCACCAGGCCTGGCTAATTTTTGTATTTTTAGTAGTGATGGGGTTTCACCATGTTGTCCAGGCTGGTCTCAAACTCGTAGCCTCAAGTGATCCGCCTGCCTCAGCCTCCCAAAGTGCTGGAATTACAGGCGTGTGCCATTGTGACCAGCCTCAAAATCAATTTTAGTGCTTTATAGATAAGGAAACAAGCAGAAAAGGTAAATTACTTGACAAAGATAATAGCTAGTATGTAGCAGAATAGACTACAAAGAGCTGATCCTCCAAATTTAGTGCTTTTTATTTTAACTGCAACACAATGTTTCTCCTAAAAAAATGTTGATTCAATATAGGGTATATAAATATATTACACATGTAATAAGATATTTATAGATATGTCAGTTAAACTTCCATATCTTTCTCTTTAGCATAAGAAAGTACCAGGTTTACTGTAAGTATGAGAAAAATAGGCCGGGCATGGTGGCTCACGCCTGTAATCCCTGCACTTTGGGAGGCTGAGGCAGGCAGATCACGAGGTCAAGAAATCGAGACCATCCTGGCCAATATGGAGAAACCCCATCTCTACTAAAAATACAAAAATTGGCTGGGGGTGGTGGCACGCACCTGTAGTCCCAGCTACTCGGGAGGCTGAGGCATGAGAATCACTTGAACCCAGGAGGTGGAGGTTGCAGTGAGCCGAGATCACGCCACTACACTCCAGCCTGACAACAGAGCGAGACTCCATCTCAAATAATAATAATAAAAAAATGGAAAAATAGACATCTCAGGAAAAAATTTAAATAATTTTAAATGAGATTCATCATATGAACCCTATTTATGTTTATTCTTAGCCACATTGATTCAGTTGAAAAAAGACGCTTCATTTATGACATCTAAAATTCCAACCCATAATCAGAAACAGCAGAATGGTCATGGTGAAAATATTTGCCCTACATCTGTGTCTGCTTAGGGTTGCACATCCAAATCTGCTTGGCATTATTTGTTTAATTTGGAGAAAGGACACCTAATTTTCTTGTTTCCTCACTGACTAAACTGCTGTATACAAGAGAATGGTTTCTGCATTCAGAATGAGTTCCTACATGATTAAGAAACCAATTCAAAGGAATGCTTCTTAAACCTGCAGCAACTTAGCAACTCATTATTATTAATATTTTCATTAAACCATTCAAAGCTTTCTTGATATAAACACAATTTTCTTTTTCTAATCAGTCAGCATATCTGAACATTAAAGTTTGTTTGGTTTTTCCAGAGTTCTGGTTGGTTGTTTGCTCTGGGGAATTTGGCCTCTTTCATAAAGTTAATAGTTTGGAAAAGGTACTGTAAGAAAGCTTCTAATGGTGCAATCAGTTTGTTTAATAAGCATTTCTAGGGAAAGATTTTGGTAAGTCACTTGGATGTTTCATCCACAGAAAGCCAAAAATCTAAATGTCATAAACATATTCCTGAACATTTGATAAATGCTATAAATTGGACTGATTGAACTATATAAAATATTTGTAACATTGTTCTACATGAAAATGTATTCCAAGTTCCAGTTTAACTTGCCAGGAACAACCCCTTGGCTGAGAATCTATCTCGTGACCCAGTAGGTAAGCTATCTCAGCAAGAGGGAGATATTCTTAATAGTTAGTAACCTAACTCTAAATTTAAAAATAGGAAGGAAATTCTTTGGGGCACATACTCCCCTAAGATGATCCAAATTGTGATCAAAGAGTGGTCTAGAAAGAGACTTTCCAAACACTTCCATGAAAAAGTTGTCAGAACTAGACTGTCCTTACGCTTAGGTGTGCACTGCAGCCCAGACTACTTCTCTGAGTCACATTCTAGCTTTCTCTTTCCTGTAACATCCTTAGCCTGTTAATCATTTTCTAGGGATAGTTCTGGGGCTGGAAGCTGCTATAAAATAAGGCAATTTGGGAAAAATCTTAAAGATTATCTAGACCAGAGGTGCCCAAACTTTCCCAGGTCATACCACTATAAATGTCTTAGTAATTTTTTCATAGTGTCCCTAGGCCAAAAGAAATAACAGTCTCATTAATTAAGTAGTTAGGTCCAAACACTTAGTAAGTATATGGGTTCTAATAACTTAGGGGGTGGTCTTACACACACACACACACACATACCCACACAAACAAATTAAAAGCAAATCATGTTTTTACTTAACTTCTAAACAGCCACAATTACTTCCTAATGAGATATGTACTCCTGTTCAGCACTCACATTTCAAACCTTGGAATTAAATTGCACTCCCTTCTTTCTTGTTCCACACTGATTTCTAACTAGTACTTGTTTTTTATCACAGCAATGGCCAAAAATCCAGCTTTACAAAGAGATGGCATCGAAAGACATGCAGTGTGAGCTTATGTTGTGAACTATTGCAAGCTGTTGTTTTGCCTGGTGTCTGAAAAACTTCAAGTATCATTCTATTTCCCTTGAAATTTTAAAATGTCCTGCAACACCCTTGTGAGTTAACTGTAGCACCCCAAGGCACCTTGGTCACAGTTTGGGCATTGGGAGTCTAATATCTTATTTCATGGATAAGCAAAGTAAGACCAAGAGTAGTTAAGAAAACTTTCCAAGATTATCCAGCTAATTATGTTAAGTAAAAAACAAGAAGTTGTGTTTAAAATACTGAGAATTTAGCTCATGTTCTTAAATTTAACTGGATCCCACAGATCTTGATTCTGCAGAGCAAACCTATGGACATGAAACTAACCCCACCTCCCAGGGCATTCCTGTCTTTGCATTCACTACTAGATGCTCCTCAACACAGTGATTTTTTTTAAGGTGAAAGGAGTTAAGACAGCTGCATAATTGCACAGAATTATAATTATAAGAACCAAGAGTAGCACCTGTCTTCAGACCCTTCATTACGGCTTTTTTTTTTTCTCTCTCTCTCTCTTTAGGCAGAGTTTCGCTCTTGTCGCCCAGGCTGGAGTGCAGTGGTGTGATCTCAGCTCACTGCAACCTCCACCTCCCAGGTTCAAGCAATTCTCCTGCCTCAGCCTCCCGAGTAGCTGGGATTATAGGTGCCTGCCACCATGCCCAGCTAAGTTTTGTATTTTTAGTAGAGACGAGTTTTCTCCATGTTGGCCAGGCTGGTCTCGAACTCCTGATCTCAGGTGATCCACCCGCCTCAGCCTCCCAAAGTGCTGGGATTACAGGTGTGAGCCACAGCGCCTGGCCAATTCAGGGCTTTCTTTATCCCAACACAAGTTTCCTTTCCTCCCTTATCGTGAGGCCCTTTTTACTTAACATAATTGGCTGGATAATTCATGTGCTCTACTCTACTCATAAAACTCTACTTTCTTCCTCTTTGCCTCTTCTTTTTGTTCTGCAGTGCATTCTACTTCCAGGAACCATATGTCCTTATGGGATCCTATTCCTACATACCAAATCTTAGATACTATGGTAAAAGTTACTGTTTACCTCCCAGCATTCACTCCCTCCTTCTTCCTTATAAAATGACACCCAGTTTTTTTTGTTGGGCTAACTACAATAAAGACCACATTTCCAGACTACTTTACAATTAGGTATAGCCATATGATGGATTTCTGGCCAGTGGGATATAAGCAGAAGTAATGCATGCAATTTCTAAAAAAAAAAAAAAAAAAAAAAAAAAAAAAAGTGTTCTTAAAAAGAAGGGATGTGACCTTTCTCCCTTCCTTCTACCTGCTGGCTGAAATTAGAATATAATGACTGGAGTTCAAGTAGCCATTTTGGACCATGAGGAGGAACTCACAGTTTAAGGACAGCAGAGCAACAATATAGAAGGAGCTTAGTTCCTGTTGATCTTGGGTCTCTTTACAAACCCTGGTCTGATCCCCTCTGGATTTCATTTATATAAGAAAGAAATACATCTGTATATTATTTAAGCCACTGCTATTTGAAGATTTTTGTCAATGTCAGCTAAACCTACTACTGTACTAATACAAACTATCTTACATGATAATATAATAACACATAATGTACTTTAGAACAGCTCCTATAGATTTCCACTATTATATATTTAATATATGTAAAACTTAGGACACGTAACTCCAGGCACCTGTCAGAAGTATATGAAACCAAACTCACTACTACCCCTTGAGGATTTAATGAAATTTTCATACCTATGCCTCCCAAGGAAACGTATTTTATAAACCAAGTGACATCTGACTAAAATATATAAAGTTAAGTTTTCTTAAGGGGGTAAATTCTCATATAAAATTGATCTAGTTTAGGGCAACAAATTAAACACTTTGGCGTATCTCCATTATCTCCCTCAACCCCACTAACGATGGAAGAGAATCCTTAAAACATAAGCCCATCAAGGAATAAAAATGAGAGAAGGAATGAAGTCACAAAATTTTGGAAACTGGAAAGCAGATGAACAAGCAGTAAGACTGCAAAAAGCTGAATCTTAAATGGGCAGTGGGAATAGCTAAGAAGCAACCTAATCTGCTTCAGAAAAACACTCCTAAAAGACCCAGAAATTGACATCATAAAGCACTCTGGAAGTGAAGAGGTGAACATAAAGCTATTCTTTCCTCAATTTCATGCAGCTAGACAACTGCCTCTGCTTAGTTTCAGGAGAAGATAAGATGTTTATTCTCTGGAGAGGGTAAAATATGGGGAATTATGATTGCAGGAATCCAGGCACAATTGAGATAGAAGTTATCATACTAAGAATAGGAAAATTAAATGAAAGTTTGCATAATGAACTTTAAAACCCCCAGCCCTCTTGTTGTATTCCACTCTTAGAATGCTGGCAGCTGGATTTTATTATACCTCAGAGAGATATGAGAATTTATTATAACCATGAAAGAAGAACAGGATGCTTAAGAAAAAAATCAGAGAACAAGAAAAAAGTCTTGAAAATTCTCCTGGAATTTCCGAGAGATCTTGGAAAATTTATAAAGGAATTGAAGTTTCCTCGAAGAAAAGAGAAAAAGAAAATGGGTTTTCAGAACGATGGATGGATGGAAGGATGGAAGGAAGGAAGGAAGGAAGGAAGGAAGGAAGGAAGGAAGGAAGGATACAAGGAAGAAAGGAAGGAAGAGGAAGGGAGGGGAGGGGAGACCGGGTTCGGTGGCTCGTGCCTGTAAGGCCGAGGCCAGTGGATCACCTGAGGTCAGAAGTTCGAGACCAGCCTGACTAACAAGGTGAAACCCCGTCTCTACTAAAAATACAAAAATTAGCCAAGCGTGGTGGTGCATGCCTGTAATCCCAGCTACCTGGTAGGCTGAGGCAGGAGAATTGCTTGAATCTGGGAGGCAGAGGTTGCAGTGAACCAAGATCATGCCACTGCACTTCAGCCTGGGCAACAAGAGCTAAACTCCATCTCAAAAAAAAAAGGAAGAAAGAAAAATTCAAGAAAACTTCTTACCACTGAAGAGCTTGAGTTTCCAGAAATGAAAAGACCCATGGAATACCAAGCACAATGGATAAAAATACATAGACCTACATCTCTATAAAAGAAGATTATTATGAAATTTCAGAGCCCTAGGCCAAAAAAAAGAAAAAATTTTAACAGATCTTAGATTAAAAAAAAAAATACAAGACTGACAATGAGAATGTCATCAGACTTCTCAGTAATAACATTGGAAGCTAGCAGGCAATGGAGAAATGCCTTCAAAATTATAAATGTTATTAATTAAATGTGAAGATAGAATAATGGATTTCAATCATTTAAGATCTCAAAAATTTCTAGGAAGCTGTTAGAAGATATGACCAATCAAAATAAGAATGTGAAGTAGGAAAAAGAAAGACATAATATCCAGAAAACCAGGGGATCCAACACAAAAGAGGCAAAGTGAATTCCTTGAAGCAGGGGTCAGCAAACTATATAGCCCGTGGGCCCAATTCAGCATGACACCTGCTTTTATATGGCCCAAGAACTAAGAATGGTTCTTACATTTTTAAGTGATTTCTAAGAATAAAAATATTCTTATAAAAATAAGAATATTCCATGACACCTAAAAACTATATGAAATTAAAATTTCAGTGTTCATAAAGTTCTACTGGATCACAGCCACACTTACTGATTCATGTATCATCTATGGCTACTTTTATGCTGTAACAGCTAAGTTAAGCAGATGCACCTAAGGCTATATGGTCTAAAAAACCTACTTTACAGAAATTTGCCTTACCCTAGAGGATGGTAAAGGAAGATGCCAGAATAACAGCTATGCAGCAAGCCTAAAGAACAACTGGCCCAAACTAGAACAAATCAGAAAGCCATAGAAGAGAGATCCCAAAAAATAAAATTGATGGAATCTCTGAAATGTTTCAATGCCCTAAAAGAAGATTTGAATAACTTGGGAAGGATTTGTAAATAAACTGGTTATCAGTACACAGAAAATTAAATTAAAAACAAGAGCATTATTAAATTATTTTTAAAAAGTGATACAGGAAGAAAAATTATTGCAGTATACTACATGGTTCAGCTGTGAATAGAATTTATGTAGTCATAATAATGTACTAAATATTAACCAAAACAAAATTAAAATAAAGTAATGATATAAGGAAAATGGGGAACTAGAAAGGTACCAGGCAGTATTGAGAATACTGGTGGCAACAAGATTAAAAGACAGATAAATTCTTAGTTTTGCACAGTCAAGAGATATGTCTAAAAACAAAAAGTCAAGAAGAAGCAGCTTAAGATTTAGTGGTATTTAGCCAAATATCAAGAGAAACAGCTTAAACAGTTAAAAGTGCTTTCTTTAGTGACTGGGAAATGGGGTAAGGGTAGAAGAAAGGGATAAACAGGACAGACCTGCTATTTATTAAAGTAAGGCTTGTAGACAATTTAATTTTTTAAACTATGTGTATATGTAACTTTGAAGCAAATAAAAACTAAATTTGATATTAGCCCCCCAAATGAAGAATTCTCATATAGATTTCTGATTGTTTGGCCTGCTTTACCAGGTAAGTTTTTCAAGTAATGTTTATA
The DNA here is from genome assembly GCF_024542745.1 of Macaca thibetana thibetana. Lineage (NCBI taxonomy): Eukaryota > Metazoa > Chordata > Mammalia > Primates > Cercopithecidae > Macaca > Macaca thibetana. Next base: position 97,427,833 of record NC_065580.1, read on the forward strand.
AACACACCTGATTTGAGAATTTTGAACTGTTTAAGAAATAAAGGTCTTATTTTATATACCAACATGCAGTTAGTAAGCAAAAGTGAAGGGATTTTTAAAAACATTATTTTTTAAGTACTTAAAATTCCTTTATTTTGTTCTACTCTGTTTAGATCATGACTACAGAAAATAACTTATCTAAATACTAGCCACTTCAACTTCACTAGATGAGCTAAAACAACTTAAAAGATTTAATGGAAGGGTGTTTATATTATGGAAGACAATTAGGTAAGACAGTTTTTTGTTGTTGTTGTTTGTTTTCTGTTTTGAGACAGAGTCTCACTCTGTGGCCCAGGCTGGAGTGCAGTGGTGCAATCTCAGCTCACTGCAAGCTCCACCCCTGAGGTTCACGCCATTCTCCTGCCTCAGACTCCTGTGTAGCTGGGACTACAGGGGCCCGCCACCACGCCCTGCTAATTTTTCATATTTTTAGTAGAGACGGGGTTTCACCATGTTAGCCAGGATGGTCTCGATCTCCTGACCTCGTGATCTGCCCGTCTCGGCCTCCCAAAGTGCTGAGATTACAGGCATGAGCCACCGCGCCTGGCCAGGTAAGACAGCTAATGTAAGAATAAGCTATCTTGTTAAGTAGGTCATCCAAAGATAAGCATGTACTAAGTACTTCTATGTTTAAACAAATATGAAATGAACACATTAATATTACAGTTACAAATAACAATAAAAATATTATTTTAATTGGATATCCAGTACATCCCCAAATTTGTTTTTCAGTATTATCTTTCAAATTCACTCAACCATGGCACACATTTTGTAAATGTCCTATATTTTACATGAATTGTATACAGGGCTTTTATTTAATTTACTTTTCACATTTATTTTACACTGATATTTGACAACCAATTTTAAATTGGCATAATTAGCAATTACCTTAGTATTCCTGTTTTTCAGTTTTAATACTCTTCATCCAAATGATGATAAGTTTGTTTGTAGTAATCAGCTTTTCAGCCAGGGAAATGGTTTCTAAACTATGCTCCTTTACATCCATTTTGCTAAAGAGAAAATAAAAAAGTGTTATTTACTTTAATACTAACTGTATTTTTTAAATTGTGCCTTAAATTCATTTATGAAATAAATTTGAAAAATCAGAAGGGCTATGTGTATTTACCTACATCCCTAATTAGACTATAATGGTTTCTTCTAAGAAGACTGCAGGTACTCTCCCTGCTCTTAATGGAATGTAGCAACTGTTTCTCAAATCACCCTCATGAGAGCATTATGCAATTTTATCTGTCTATATTCTATTTCTACTTTATATTGTTGTTATAGTAGAGCTATATAGGAGTGTTTTCTATCATTGCAAAAGCCAGATAAAATAGTTTACTACATCAAGTGGGGAATTATATATATAAATTGTCTGCTGCTGTCGATAGATTATGTCTGTAAAAGTTAAAAGCATTTTTCCTCTTTCAGAGAGAACACTCCCAATGCCTTCCTTTGCCTCATATAAATTATCTTTTAAGGGACCAGGTGCAATGGGCAAAGAGTTGGCTGTCTTCCCAACCCAGCTCTGCATACTTGTAGAGCTAGGGGTCACAGAAATGCAGAATTTAGAGTTTAAAGCCAAGTCAAGAATTATTTTCCTGCATCTTTTGCCTTAGGGGAGAGAAAGGGTGGGGGAATGGCAATTTAGGAGAAGTTACCTGAATTGAGATGAATTTAATTGCTTTTCCTGTTAATCTCCCTGCCTACACAGGTGGCTATGAGAGTCCTCTCTATCTCCACAGATCCATGTCAGTGTGAACATTAAGAGGAACCAAGAATTTGGAAATCTGGTCCAGGCAGTTCTCCAGCTTTGTTCCAGATGCAGGATGAGCACAATTCTATTGGAAGCATTTGTGTGTATGACATGATTAGACAATTAATATCCAGCAGAACACCAGTGCCTACTCCTCCCAAACAAGTTTGGAGTTAGTCCCAGAAAGCGTAGGTCCACAGTGGCATGGGACTTTTTGTAGAGTTGACTGATACTCCATAGCATTTATTTAAAAGATATTATTTTGAACTGTATGAGGCCTGCTCCAGAGTACTCTTGGGAGGACAAGAAATTTCTAACTAACTAGGAAATGACTAGCAGGGAGGCTGCCTTGGGATATTGTTCAGACAGAGAAAGTAAAATTACCCTTCACCTTGGTTTCTCAATTTGCTACCATTATCCCTCTATACTCCTATGCCCAGTATGCTATGGTCAAATGAGAAGATTCTTTTTACATTTTGCTCTATTTAAGAAAGGCAGTGCAATCCCATGTATTTCTAACGGACTAAGATGAAGTCTAACTTCTGAAGTGATTTTCAGGAAATGTCTTAGAACATGATTATCTTTTAGACACCAGTCAAGTTGGAAGCTGAGGAGAGAGACAGAGCCTCTGCATCTTCTGTTCATTGACCTGCTCTTCATATAGCCAGCTTCTCATCCTTCAGGTCTTGGTTTAAATGTCATTTTCTCAAGATCTTTCATTACCACCCTTTCTAGGTTCCCTAAACCTCCATCCCCAGCACTTTATTTATCTCCTTCATGAAATGATTACACAATTATTTTAATTGTGTACTTCTTTTCTTCTCTCTTCTCTCTCTGCCCCACAAGAATGGAAGCTTCTTGAGGTATTATATTTCCAGGACCCAACAAGTACTTCAAACACAGTATACCTACAGTGTATATATGGCATACCCAAAAAAGATTTATAAATGAAAAGAGTACTGAAAATAACTGAGGAACTTTACTGAAACATTTAAAACATTTTATTTTTGATAAGTATATCAGTAAGCTCTACTATATTATTCACAATAACAACTCCAAAAATCTCAAGACTTAAAAAAGATTGTTTCTTGCACACCTTTTTTTTTTTTTTTTTTTTAATGAGACGGAGTTTCACTCTTGTTGCTCAGGCTGGAGTGCAAAGGCGTGATCGCGACTCACAGCAACCTCTACCTCCTGGGTTCAAATTCTCCTGCTTCAGCCTCCCAAGTAGCTGGGATTATAGGCGTCTGCCACCGCGCCCAGCTAATTTTTTGTATTTTTAGTAAAGCCGGGTTTTCATCATGTTGGCCAGGCTGGTCTCAAACTCCTGACCTCAGGTGATCCACCTGCCTCAGCCTCCCAAAGTGCTGGGATTACAGGCATGAGCCACCGCGCCCAGCCCCTTTGCTTACTTTTTATGTGAGCTGCAGCTTTGCCTCTGTGGTCTTCATTCTTTGACCCAAGTTGATGCAGTGGATCCTATCTGGGACATTCCCTGAATCATCTCATTCTCATGGGCAGAGGGAAAAGAACGACGACTGTAAGAAATATACAGTGTGTCTTAAACTAGGATCCGAAGTACAGCACTTCTGCTCATAAGATGTTTTCTTACAACAGAAATTTCTAGACAAACAATACAATCAGCCACAATAGGATATTGTTCAGAAACTGTTACTAAAAATTTGTAGTCTGTTTATATTTATGTATATTGTATGTTAATGTTTATATTTGCAGTTTAACTTGTGTTTATATTTGTGTATATTGGTCTTTATTCACTGGGTTTCTTGAATTACAGAGTCATATCAGAAATTCTGCATATCCTAACACTTAAGACATGTAGATGAGTGGTACTTTTATTCTGTTTCCCTACTTAATTATGTCTTTGCAATTCCCTGGCCTGAATATTTTGTTGGTATTTATATGCCTTCATCTGTACAATATAAAGCCAAGGGACTCAAATTTCTAAGTGACTTTAGTTCTGCCAGTATTGAAGGAAGCTGGCATTGATAAAAGTTCTTCCACGGTCAGAATAAATGACTGGAATATATAAAGAGAAGCTATATTTGGCCTAAATCCTTACAGTGACTTTTTTTTTTTTTTTTTTTTTTTTGAGACAGATTTTCACTGTTGTTGCCCAGGCTGGAGTACAATGGCGTGATCTCGACTAACTGCAACCTCCACCTCCCAGGTTCACACAATTCTCCTGCCTCAGTCTCCCCAGTAGCTAGGATGACAGGCGCCTGCCACCACGCCCAGCTAATGTTTTGTATTTTTAGTAGAGACAAGGTTTCATTATGTTGGCCAGGCTGGTTGTGAACTCCTGACCTCAAGTAATCCACCTGCCTCAGCCTCCCAAAGTGCTGGGATTATAGGCATGAGCCACCGTGACTGGCCTAAGGTGACATTTAAGTAATAAACTTAATCCTACGAACAATGCCTTAACACAAAGTTAATTAGTCAGTCATAAACTACCTGTGTGTTCAATTTTGACTGCTAACTTTGGTATCTGTGTACCTTTAATTTCCACATTTATAATAGATTGCTCTAACAGTTTTCAGCACTACATTGGTAATATTGTTGGGAATACCTACTTGAGAAGAAAGTTTTGAACTGTGATCTTAGCCACAGTAAAAAAAGAAAATTAAACCACCTGGCACGGTGGCTCACGCCTGTAATCCCAGCACTTTGGGAGGCCGAGGCGGGTGGATCACCAAAGGTTGGGAGTTCAAGACCAGCCTGACCAACATGGAGAAACCCCATCTTTACTAAAATACAAAATTAGCCGGGCGTGGTGGTGCATGCCTGTAATCCCAGCTACTCGGGCGGTTGAGGCAGGAGAATTGCTTGAAACTGGGAGGCAGAGGTTGTGGTGAGCCAAGATCGTGCCATTGCACTCCAGCCTGGGCAACAAGAGTGAAACTCCGTCTCAAAAAAAAAAAAAAAAGAAAGAAAGAAAGGAGAATGGCGTAAACCCGGGAGGCGGAGCTTGCAGTGAGCTGAGATCCGGCCACTGCACTCCAGCCTGGGTGACAGAGCAAGACTCCGTCTCAAAAAAAAAAAAAAAAAAAAAAAGAAAAGAAAAGAAAAGAAAAGAAAAGAAAATTACCAAAAACAACTCTCAACTGAGAACTTCTATGTTGAAAGTTTCTTTTTGTCTTGTGACCTTTCTCCAATCTTGTATCATGTGAAATTATACTCTATAGAATACTGTGGATGGCACTTTTTACAAGGAATTATCTTTTAGAAACTATTTACAATATAAATCAACATTGTAAGACTTTATATATACGTTTTAGAAAACTGAGGATATACGTGTGCATGGGTAAATAAAATAATATGTGAGCTCTATTTTGCCCTGTGACATATATCAATCATAGCATCCAGAATAAGTATGTAAAGAATTTAAAATCAAAATCTCTCCAGTTCCATGGACAGCTCCTATGAACAAAAGCCAAAGAGTGTGATTACCATCTCACTGAGAATTTCCCTCTGTTTACTCTGTCCTCTTCCCAGATATGATTCTTAGCTCCTTACCATTTCCTTTTATAATCTTATTTTCCAAAGTTTTAGTCATTTTTATTATCCACCACTGAGCCTGGGCAAAGTCTTCAGTTTAGATATAAAGGCTTATAGAAGACAATAAAAGTGGCCAGGTGCAGTGGCTCACGCCTGTAATCCCAACACTTTGGGAGGCCGAGGCAGGCAGATCACGAGGTCAGGAGATCGACATCATCCTGGCTAACACGGTGAAACCCTGTCTCTACTAAGAATACAAAAAATTAGCCGGGCGTGGTGGAGGGCGCCTGTGGTCCCAGCTACTCAGGAGGCTGAGGCAGGAGAATGGCGTGAACCCAGGAGGAGGAGCTTGCAGTGAGCCGAGATCGCACCACTGCACTCCAGTCTGGGTGATACAGCAAGATTCCATCTCAATAAAAAAAAAAGAAAAAAAAAGACAATAAAAGTATGTAGCCAGCATGTAAACAAAAATATGCTCCTTGTCACAAGGATTTTACATTAAAAGTAAAGAAATTTCTCAAGTTTCACATGTACAGATTTGTGTAAACCCTATGGAGAACTCCAAAGAGGAGCCATCTTCTTATTAACTACCATTTTTCTCAGTATTTAAAACATACAAGGGAAGAAAGCAACAATTTAGTCCTTTGTATAAAAAGGATCAGGTTCATTTTCTGTTCCTCTTCCTTAGAGACAACCACATCCATTTCTGATCATTTTCCTACCTGCTATGGTTCAGTCAACTTCTCTAATAGTTGTGGAATGTGAAACGTCTACATAAAATTGTGGGAGACCTTTTTTTCTTCTTACAGTCACTACCAGATACAAACAAGGTGATATGCCCCTGCATGCTACTATTGCTAAACTGTGAGCAAAGAAAGGAAAAAGACTGATTTAGATCATACATTTAAGATGCTTGTTAAGTGAAATGTTAAGTAGATTCATGTCTTGCCTTGTTGATCACCAGCCAATCAATGACTCTTGAACCTGGAATGACCAGGTCAACTTGCTACCACTGCTACCAAGTGAGAGAGAGACTGCATAGATCATCACTCAGAATGACAATTACTATGTAGAGCTATAGTAATTCCACAAGCCCTGGTCATTGTCTTGCTTAGCAAGAGGCTTCCTATGCTCTCACAGCTAAATACCAGCTCACTCAGATCCTGACACAAGGGAAACAAAAAGGCCTTTGGGATATCAACTCCCTGGTGACCCAGGTCTGATCAGAATTGAATTTTGCTCTGCTTAGAACAAGCTTTTGTGGGTTTTTTTTTTTTTAAAGGATTATGGTAAATGAAGGCTTTGAGTGAACTGTGTTCCTTCTTTTGCATATAAATGAATATGAATATGAATACAGTCAAAAGATAGACATCTGCCATCTTCTTACCACTGCCACACATCTCAGTGACTTTTTGTTGTTGTTTACTCAGACTAAAATGTCATCATAAGATAAAAATCCATCTATATTTCTATTTGGGATCAATACTACATATTTACTGTTACTCGTCATCCTTTGATATGTGTACTTGTTGTAGCTTGTAATCCTTAAATTTGGTCTGGAGATGTGAATATTTCATCAAATCCCCCAAGATCAAAAGCCTTAAAATTTTGGTTTGCATTTACATGCAAAGTTTACAAAGTTCTCAAGGGGGAAACAGTGATAAGAGCATTCTTCAAACCCTTGTTAATTGTTAACTGTCAAATCCTGATGGTGAAATCTCAGAGGTTTGTTTTAACAGGGGTAAAAACATGATGTTAATTTTAAGTTTTCTTAAACTCAGTGGTGAACACTAACAATATTTTTTCTCACCAGCTCACTTAAAATATAAGTGTAATTGTTAGTCAAAGCTAACAGGCATACAAAAACATCAACTTGTTTTCTCTCTTTGAAAGACAGATGTGTCTGCCTGGAGGAAAATAATTAAGGCAAACTAAGTGGGGAAACTGGTATTTTAGGCACATTATTTTAAATCACTTAAGTCCCTAAAGAAATTTTCAGTAACAGCTGTTACTTTGATCATCCTAATACCGTTGAAAAATAATATGTAAGATTAGACTACTATATATCCCTAAAATTAGCAATGAGCTGAAAGATAGAGATATACATCATATTTTTTAATCTGCCTATCTTACTTCAGGATGACTTAATTAACAATGAAACCATCTGAAAAGACGATGCTAAATCAACTCAATAAAGAGACCTGCTATTCAGCACCTAAGATCATAAGTTCAAGTATATTATAAAGTGTATGTGTGTATTAATATATTACTTTATATATAATTGTATTTCTATAAAATAAAACTGAATCATTTACAAAACAATACAAATCACTTTGGCTGATTTTATAAATAATAATGTTTTAAAACCTCATTTGTATGATACAATGTGTGAATTATTACATGAACACCTCTCAAACCCATACTTTTTAATGGTCTAGTATTAGAGTTCACATATAATCTATATCCTAATAAGCCTAGTTGTCGATGACATTCGCTGTACACATAGGCTTCAGAACTGGCAGGATTTTCACAGTAACTGACCATCTTCCACCTTAAAATGTTCAGTGATAATGATGGCTCTCCCATTTTTTAAATCTCTAGATCAAGCTATTTAAAATATTAATACTATCAAAACAGAAAATCATATAGATAATTTTTTTGTTTTGTTTTTGTTTAGAACAGTGTACCCAGAAATATTTGCTTCCATTCAGGAGGTAATAAAAAGTGACAAAGAATTTTGCCTAGTTTACTTTCTAATATTTCCTACATATAATATGTACTGCATATTCTAACATTTCCCATTTTACATTTCTTGAAGAGATTGAATCAGTGCAATTTCATGCCTACAGATTTTCAGTTTTTAATACTCAGTGACTAAATGATGGGTGACTGAGCGATTCTAAATTACGCTTTTAAGAGGAATAACTGTCCAAAAGGAACTAATTTAGTAGCTCACTTTCTGTGTGAAAATTTGTCATATACTTTTCTTACTTTTTTAAACTGTGTATTATAATTAGTAAAATATTTTTATCATTTCCGTTTGTTTTTCTCTGATAGGCCTGAGAGGTAATATTATTCCTGGAAATGCAAGTCAGGGGAAGGAGAGCACTTCCAGGAATATAACCACAATGAAGTGATTTGGCCTAAATATAGGCATTTTAATTGAGTGCATGTAGACACAGAACATTTCCTAAGAGTAGTGTAAAATCTCCAACTGTGATTTCAAATTAAGATGCTATTGAAAACTCTCAAGCCTATTTTCTTAGCTCAACTTTACTATTTTAATCTTCTGTAGCATGAAGAGGTATGGAAAAGTCATACGCAGACTCTGAAAAGGCTAATCATTTTACTCTAATTACTTTTTTTTTTTAAGAATTTGCCGTAACCCACATATACTCTTCTCTGAGAAAAGGTAACTATCATGATTTACATTTTAACAGTGATCATAAGAAAATATTTTTCAGCATTTTGGATATTTGAGGGCTAATCAGGCACTAAATTAGGTACTGGTGGTCACTAGGGGCAGACGTGCAAAGACCCTCTTCTCTGTATCTCAGTTTTTCAGTGATACTTTAGGTGCACAGCATAATCCTGTATAAGATCTGAATCCCTGAAGTTAGAATAAATTATGTGCAAGTTAGTTTCAGCATTAACTGAATTTTAATGTTACAGTCTTTGAAAATCAATTGTTGATACAGAGCTACTCCCAATCATATGAATACTTTAATTACCAGAACACTCTATTTCCTAACTGCCTCTTAAAGTTGATGTTAGTAATAAAATGCTCCTTAGAAGTTTTGTGGCTGGGCACCATGGCTCACGTCTTTATTTCCAGGATTGGAAATAAAGGCTGAGGCAGAAGGATCATTTGAGTTCAAGAGTTTGAGACTAACCTGGGCAACAACACAGGGAGACCCCTATATCTACAAAAGCTGAAAACTTAGCCAGGCATGGTGGCGCATGCACCTGTGGTCCCAGCTTCTCAGGAATCTGAGGTGGTAAGATCACTTGAGCTCAGGAGATGGGAGCTGCAGTGAGCCGTGATCATGCCACTGCACTCCAGCCTGGGAAACAGTAAGACCCTGTCTCAAAAAAAAAAAAAAAAAAAAAAAAAGTTTAGTAGTTGATACTCTACTAAAATTTCTCTTTTTCCACCATCATTTTAGTGTATTTCTTGAGATGCTGCTTCTAATTGAGATTATCACTCTCCTTCTACTACAGTGCCTGGGATTCTTCTTTGTTTAGTCATAGAAGTTACCAAAGCCTTTTATGCAGCTCCTGATTGCAAAGATTCCACTAGTATTAAATATCAAGCACACCAAAGTTTGGTTCACAGACACGCAAAAAAGAGTAAGCAAATTAATTACTTTTACTATCCTAAGATAACAAAGAACAAAACAAATAGATTTTCCTTTGGTTTACCCTTGGTATCCTAGCTTTCTATATTGAATGAATCCTTCAGCACATCACAAGTGAAGACAAAGTTTGGAGCTAAGAGCTGATGAGATTAAATCAAAGATGTTTTTTCTCCCTAAGACCTTCTTTGAAAATAATGTTAAATTATTCTTGTTCTGAGAATGAAGACTATCACCCGGAGAAAAGCTATTTTGTTCCTGTGTCTGCATCTATGAGGTTTGGAAGTGCTAGTAGTGGTAAGATAGGACAAAGACAAGAGGTCTTATGGTGGGGTGGTACCCAGCAACATATAATTGTAAGAACTCAGAATTATCATGCCCTGCATTTTGCATTGTATGCATATCAATTTTGACAGTTGCTCTGCATAATTGTCTCACAAGACTTAAATTTTACACTAACTACAGGTGTATTCATTTCCTACTACTGCTGTAACAAGTTACCACAAACTTAGTGGCTTAAAATAACTGTTATGAACTGAATGTATCTCCCCAAAATCCATATTTTAAAACCCTAATCCTCAGTGTGATAGTATTTGGAGATGGTGCCTTTGGGAGGCAATTAGGTCATGAGGGTAGAGCTCTCCTGGGGGAATTAGTACCTGTGTAAGAAGAGATAGTGAGCCTTCTTCCTCTCTTTCTACCATGTGAAGATACAAAGAGAAGACAGCCATCTGCACACCAGAAAGTGGGCTCTTATCAGACACTGGACCCTCATGAGGCACCTTGATCTTATACTTCTCAGGCTCCAGAACTATGAGAAGTAAACATTATACACAACCTATGATATTCATGTTATAGCAGCCCAAAGACAATAATATACACTTACTCTCTTATAGTTCTGGAGGTTATATGTTTTAAACCAGTTTCACTGGGTTAAAGTCAAGGTGTCAGCAGGACTTGTTCCTTCTGGAGGCTCCGAGGAAGAATCTACTTCCTCATATTTTTTCAGCTTCTAGTGGGTTCCTGTATTATTTGGCTTCTGGCCCCTTCCCCCATCTTCAAAGTGCATCATTCCAACCTCTGCTTCTGTTAGCATCATATGGCCTTCTCCCTCTCTCTTTCTACCTTCTGCATCCCTCTTAAGGACTATTGTGATTACACTGGGTCCACAGTGATAATCCAGGATAATGTCCCCCATCTTAAGTTCCTTAATTTAATTACATCTACAAAGTCCCTTTTATCATATAAGGTAACAGTCATAGGTTCGAGGGGTTAGGGTATGGACATATTTGGGGACCATTATTCAGCCTATGACACTAGGCTAGGGGTGTCTGGCCTAATCATGAGGCTCTGTGGAAGTGAGCAGGACTTTCCCATATGCTTAGCTCTCAAGTCCTATCAACCACACCTACATAGCTCTGAGTGTGCAAGGGGCAGAGTCTGGAACAGGCATTTTCTATCTTTATATTTCTTTTTTTTTTTTTTTGAGACAAAGTTTCACTCTTGTTGCCCAGGTTGCCCAGGTTGGAGTGAAATGGCATGATCTTGGCTCACCACAACCTCTGTCTCCTGGGTTCAAGCGATTCTCCTGCCTCAGCCTCCCGAGTAGCTGGGATTACAGGGATATGCCACCACCCCGGCTAATTTTGTATTTTTAGTAGAGACGGGGTTTCTCCATGTTGGTCAGGCTGGTCTTGAACTCCCAACCTCAGGTGATCAACCCGCCTCGGCCTCCCAAAGTGATGGGATTACAGGCATGAGCCACCATGCCTGGCCCAGGTCTGATTATTTTAAGGATTAAATGAGACCAATTATGTAAGCACTAAGTATAGTGCCTAATCAACACTTAGTAAATGCTCAGAAAAGTTAATTATTAAGATTTATTCCAATTCTGACATTTAAAAAAATTTTCTTTCTCTTAGATTGCAATGATGAATCTACATATAGTTCATTCCTTGTCAGAAAATCACTTGCATTTCTATCCCCAAAGAGGGTGCTGACATTGGGCTAAAGGAAATCTCAGAAGACAACCTCTCCCAGCAGACTATCAGCACGATCTTTGACATGCTTTTCTTTCCAAAGATGACCTCTTTTTCCTGGGTTAAAATTGAGTATCCGGGCATTAACTGCTACTTGGAAAAGTGCTGAGTGGCTGATGTATGCTGTCAGCATTATTCGAGGCCAGCCAGGGAATGTCTACATGGCTCCTTCCTTTCCATTTGCATTTGGCAAAGACTTACATTGTGACACTTAGGAAGGTGGGAAGTAATGAAAACGCATGGTTCTTTCCAGCCATATCATACATGCACTTATTATTCCATCTTTCCAATAGCGTGTTGAACTAGTAGAAACAACAATGAAAATGACAGAGACCAGGCATGGTAGCTCAAGCCTGTAATCCTAGCACTTCTGGAAGTTGAGGTGGAAGAATAGTGTACCCCAGGACCCTGCCTCTAAAAAAAAAAAAAAAAAAAATTTAAAAATCGGCTGGGTGTGGTACCATGTGCCTGTAGTCCCAGCTACTTGGGAGGCTAAGGTAGAAGGATTGTTTGAGGTCGAGACTGCAGTGAACTGTGATTGCACCATTGCACTCCAACCTGTGTGACAGACTGAGACCCCACCTAAGACAGAGGGAAGGGAAGGGAAGGGAAGGGGAGGGAGGGAGGGGAGGGGAGGGGAGGGGAGGGGGGGAGGGGAGGGGAGGGGAGGGAAGGGAGGGGGGGAGGGGATGGGAGGGGAGGGGAGGGGAAGGGAAGGGAAGGGAAGGGAAGGGAAGGGAAGGGAGGGGAAGGGAGGGGAAGGGAGGGGAAGGGAGGGGAAGGGAGGGGAAGGGAAGGGAAGGGAAGGGAAGGGAAGGGGGGAAGGGAGGGGAAGGGAGGGGAAGGGAGGGGAAGGGGGAGGGGAAGGGAGGGGAAGGGAAGGGGAGGGGAGGGGGGAAGGAGGGAAGGAGGGAAGGAGGGAAGGAGGGAAGAAGGGAAGAAGGGAAGAAGGGAAGAAGGGAAGAAGGGAAGAAGGGAAGGGGCCATCATCTGAAGGAAAGTCTAGTCATTGCAGACAAATTTAAGAATTAGTCTATCTGTTCCCTATTCTCCCACTAAAGGATCTGTAGAAAGTTAAATAGCACCTTTTCCCCATCTGTAAAAAAAATAGTAGTCACAATTACTGAATAAAAATGGCCTAAGATATGCATCGATATCAACAAACAGGTAAATAATAAATGATTTACTTTAAGGAGTCTTTGCTCTGACCTGACACAATTTATGTTCATCACTGGGCTTGATGGACTTGACTTTCTCCTTCTTCCCTCCCCATTATGAACCCCAAAAAATCTCTTGTCCTTTTTTTTTTTTTTTTTTTTTTTTTTTTTAGACAGGGTCTTGCTTTGTTACCTAGGCTGGAATGTAGTGGTGCAGTTATTGCTCACTGCAGCCTCGAACTCCTGGGCTCACGTGATCCTCCCACCTCAGCCTCCTGAGTAGCTAGGACTACAGACATGTGCCACCATGCCCAGCTAATTTTTTTTTTCTTTTGTTACAAAGTCTTACTATGTTGCACACACTGGTCTCCAACACCTGGCTTCAAGTCTTTTGTCCTTATTATCAATAGTCATTTGTTAAAATCTTGTGAAAGGTCTGGTGCAGTGGCTCCTGTCCGTAATCCCAGCACTTGGGGAAGTCAAGGCAGAAGGATAGCTTGAGAACAAGAGTTTGAAACCAGCCTGGGCAACACAGTGAGACCCAATCTCTACAAAAACTTCAAAAAATCAGCCTGGCATGGCAGTGTGCATCTGTAGTCCCAGCTACTCAAAAGGCTGAGGATAGCTTGATCCCAAGAGTTCATGGCTGCAGCGAGCTATGATCACTCCAGCCTGGGTGACAGGGCGAGACCAGTCTTTGACAAAAAAAAAAAAAAAAAAGTTGTGACATTTTCCAGCAAAGGCAGAAAGAGGCAACCGCCTCTCGAGTTAGAATCATCCATTGCACTTGTTCTTCTAAAATCCTTTTATCTTCTCTCAGAAGTCATTTCTATTTCCCTATCACTCTGGCAGCCAAGTTCTTTTGGTAACTCTGGTTAACCTCCAGGGCATTACTTCTCTCTCTTGCTTTCAATGCTATTTGTTTCTTATGTGAGATACAATATAGGCAGAATGAGGTGTTTGGTTTTTTTTAAAACCCCAGTGTAACATGCTCCTAACGTATTTGACAAATGAGACTAGCCTTGTTAAAATGTTTTTCTCCTCTGACTAGCATTGAGGAAAATATGTAAGTACACACATCTTAACAAGCAGTAATTATAGAGTAGATCAAAATCTAAAATTTGTTCTTCTTAGTGAAAATAATGATTCCCTATTATCTGAACAACTACCACTTGCAGATGATCAATACAAATATTCTGATTAAGGGTTAGATGAAGATGATACAGAACTAAGAAAAAGATGGGGACATCAGGTCATAAAAATACTAAAGAATTTTCAAGGTGAGGATTAGTGTTCCCTCTTTAAGATTATCAATCAGTGGAGGTTTGGGGCAAGGTAAACCACCTCAGCATAAATTATTATCCTTTCAGAGACTGATTATCCTATTAAATAGATTAACCCAAACTCAGACAGAAAAGGATTAATCATAAGTGGGGGAGATTAATATATACATATATATTACAGATGTATATACACACATACATATTTCATAAATATATGAAAATGTCAAAGTTCAGAGTATAAGAAGGGAAAATTAATAAATAACAAATTTAGAAGGAAAAGGTAAACAGGACAATATTTATTATGCCAGTTTAAAGACTAAAACCTATTAATATTTCCTGCCCAAGGCTTCAAAATTGTTCTCACTCTCCTGCAATCTTCCAACCTCAGACAATGAGATTATACATACACATACAATCATCCACTGAGACAATTGGGTTACATATACCATTTTTATACTTCCTCTAGGGCTTCCTAGCATTGCTTGAAATCTAATAGGAACAGAATATTATGAAGGAAAATGAG